>NW_007250687.1:66826-71330 GCF_000164805.1 Carlito syrichta
CCATGCCTGGCTAATTTTTGATTTATTGTAGAGAAGAGGTCTTGCCAAGTTGTCCAGGCTGGTCTCGAACCTGTGGGCTTAAGCAATTCACTCACATCAGCCTCCCAAAGTGTTGGGATTACAGGTTGAGCCACCGAGCCCGGCCCTTTGGCCCATTTTCTAAGTGAAATGTTAGTTCTTTACCATCAAGTGTTAAGAGTTCTTTATATATTCTAGATGATACTCCCTTTCTGGACATGCAAATGTTTTCTCCCACTCTGTGGTTTGTCTTTTTATCCTCCTCACAGTTTCCTTCTATGGCAAAAATGTTAAATTTCAATAAAGCCCAATTTATCAATTGTTCCTTTCAAGGCACAAGCTTTTGTTGCTAATCAAAGGACACTTTACCTTGCCCTGGATCGCAAAGATTTTAAAAAGTGTTATATTTTATCCTCAAGCCTATCATCTACTTTAAGATAATTTTTGCATAAGGTGTGGAACTTTGGTCACCGTACATGTCTCTGCCTACGGGTGCCCCGTTTCTCCATCATCATTTGTTGAAAGGCCATCTTTCCTCCTCTGGCATACTTTATACCTTTGTCAGTAAAATCAGCTGGGCCTATTTGTGTTCCATTGATATAGACATCTCTTCCTCCACCAATATCACACAGTCTTGATGACTGTGGCTACAGAAAAAGTTTTGAAATGAGGTAATCTCATTCCTCCCACTTCATTCTTTTTCCAAGTTGTTTTGGCTATTCTGATTTCTTTGCCTTTCCATATAAATTTGAGAATTATCTTGTCTATATGTACAAAAATTTTTGCTGGGATTTTGACAGGAATTGTGGTAAAACTATCTATCAATTTTGAAAGAATTAACATCTTTATTAGGTTGAGTTTTCCATCCCATGAACGTGGTACATCTCTCCCTTTATTTAGATGTTCTTTCTTTCATCAGCATCATGCGGTTTTTACCACACAAGTCCTGTACATAGTTTATTAGGTTTACACCAAAGTACTTAATTTTTTTTTGAGCTACTGTAAATGGCTCTGTATTTTTAATTTCAGTTTCTACAGGTTCATTGCTCACATATAGAAATATAAATGATTTTGTGTGTTAATCTGGTATTCTTGCTGAACTCATTTATCCTAGCAGTTTTATTTTTGTTGCTGCTGTTTTGTTCTTCTTCGGGATTTTATATACAGACAATCATGTCACCAGCAAACCCAAGTTACTTTAGGATTTTCTACATAGATGATTAAGTCACCAGCAAAAAGGGACAGTTTGATTTTTTCAAATTCGTTGTCTTCCTTTTTCTTGCATTATACCCTTATAGAACTTCCAGCACTAGTTGAAAGAAAGCAATGCTACCTGTAGGACTTTTTAGATGTTTTTTATGAGGCTAAGTGAATATACAGTGGACGGCAATAACGCGAGCATACTCTGAGAATGATCTTCTGGTCTAAGGAGAAAGTTTGCTCAGAGTTCCAAGCTAAGGAATCTGCAAATGGCCAACGCAGAGGTTTACTCCTTATCTATGAAGAACACCTAGACCCCTAGCCTATTTCCTGGGAGACAGGACATGCAAGGAACTGAGGCCCTTTGCTTTGGGCTAGGTGGAGGTTTCTAGGAAGAGGCTGCTAGGTGGAGGTTGGTAAGTGAAGATTCCTATATAAACTGCATGCCTCTTGCAAGCCGTCAGAAGTGATTCTGTCCAGCTTGCCACCCCTAGACCCTCTGTTATAAAAGTCCCCAATAAGTGTCTCACTCACTGTCTCTCCATCTTTTCCTCAGCCTTTTGGACCCTGTGTGATCCCTATGCAATCTGATGGGGTACAGTCCAACAGCGAGCTCCCCTTTTCCTTTCTGTTGAGAGTTTCAAATCATGAATGGTGTGAATTTTGCCAACTCCTTCGTATTTTTTGCACTAATTGATAAAGGCATGTAAATTTTCTTCTCTAAGTTGTTAATATAGTAGATCATATTGATGGATTTTTCAATTACTGAACTAATCTTACATCTCAAGATACATCCCGCTTGGTTATGATGTGTGATCTTTTTTATATATTTGCTTAATTCTATTTGCTTATATTTTGTTAAAGAGTTTTGTGTCTATAGTTTTGAGTGATATTGGTTTTCTTTTTTGTTGTCTTTGTCTGCTTTGGGTATCAGAGTAATACCGATTCATAAAATGAATTGGACCACTCTAATTCAACACAGTACTGGAAGTCCTAACCAGCGCAATCAGGGAAGAGCAAGGAATAAAAAGCAAGAAGAAAGTCAAATTATCTCTGTTTACTGATGACATGATTGTATACCTAGAAATCCTTCAAGATTCCTAGATATGATGAACGACTTTAGTAATGTTTCAGGACACGGAATCAATGCACAAAAATCAGTAGCATTTTTATATATAAATAATGCTCAAGCCGAGAACCAAATTAAGTGCTCAATCCCATTTATGACAGCCACACAAACAGAAATAAAATACCTAAAAATATATTTAACTAAGGAGGTGAAAAATCTCTACAAGGAGAACTACAAAACACAAACAAATGAAAATAGAACCCATGCTCATGGATTGGAAGAATCAGTATTCTTAACATGACCACAGTGCTCAAAGCAAACTATAGATTCAATGCAATTCCTATCAAATTACCAACATCACTTTTCACAGAACTAGAAGAAACAATCCTACAGTTCACATGGAACGAAAAGGAATTAGAATGGTCAAAGCAATTCTAAGCAAAAGAAACAAATGTGAAGGCATCACAATCACACTGCCTGACTTCAAATTATGCCACAAGACTATAGTAATTAAATAGCTTGAAAATGGTATAAGAATAGACAGATCAATGGAACAGAATAGAGAACCCAGAAATAAAGCTATACACCTACAACCAACTGATCTTCAACAAACTTGGCAAAAATAAACAGTGGGGCAAAAATAAACAGTGGGACAGCCTATTCAATGAATGGTGCTGGGAAAATTGGATAGCCATATGCAGAAGAATAAAACTGGACCCTTAACCTCTCACCATATACAGACGTTAACTCAAGATGAATTAAAGACTTAAACTTAAGACCTCAAACTAAAAACCCTAGAAGAAAGCCTAGGGAAAAGTCTTTTGGATATTGGCCTACGCAAATAATTTATGACAAAGACCCTAAAAGCAAATGCAACAAAAACAAAAACAGACAAATAGTACTTAATTAAACTAAAAAACCTCTGCACAACAGCATTAAACAGAAAAACTAAAGAATGGTTCAAAGGACTAACATCTAGAATTTATAAGGAACTCAAACAACTCAACATGAAAAAAACAAATAGCCCAATCAAAAAGTGGGCCAACAATCATGAACAGACACCTCTCAAAAGAAGATATGCAGCTGGGCTTGGTGGCTCAGCCTGTAATCCCACGCTTTGGGAGGCTAAGGTGAGTGGATTGCCTGAGCCTGCGGGTTCAAGATCCGCCTGGGCAACTTGGCAAGAACTCATCTCTACAATAAATCAAAAAATTAGCTGGGCGTGATAGTGCATGCCTGTTGTTCCAGCTAGTTGGAAGGCTGAGGCAGAAAGATTACCAGAGCCCAGCAGGTCAAGGCTGCGGTGGCCGGGAGCGTGACACTGCCCTCCAGCCTGGGTGACAGAATGAGACTCCAACTCAAAAAAACAAAAAAAAGAAGATATGCAAATGGCCAAAAAATATGAAAAAATGATCAACATCACTAATCATCAGAGAAATGCAAGTTAAAACCATGATGAGCTATCATCTTATAACAGTCAGAATGGTCACTATTAAAAAAAAATCAAAGAACAACCAATGCTGGTGAGGATGTGGAGAAAAGGAAATGATCGTACACTGTTGGTGAGAATGCAAACTAGCTCAACCTCTATGCTAAACAGCATGAAGATTTCTCAAAGAAGTGAAATAGAAGTACCATTTCACCTGGTAATCCCACTGCTGGGTATCCACCCAAAGTAAAATAAATCAGTATACAAGAAACAAACTTGCACTCTTCTGTTCATTGCAGCTCTATTCACAATAGCAGAGTCATGTAACCAACCTAAGTGCCCAGCAACAGTTGACTGGATATGAAAATGTTATATAGTGTGTGTGTGTGTGTGTGTGTGTGTGTGTATCACACACACCATGGAATACTATGCAGCCACAAAAAAGAATGAAATAATGACCTTTGCAGCAACATGGAAGGAGCTGGAAGCCATTATCCTAAGTGAACTAACTCAGGAGCAGAAAACCAAACACTACGTGTTCTTACTTATATGTGGGAGCTAAATGGACATAAAGATGGAAATAACAGATACTGGGAACCAAAAGGGTTTAGGCATGGAGGGAGACTATCAGGTACAGTGTTCACTATTTGGGTAATGGGGACACCAGATGCCCCATCTACCCCAGTACCCAATATGCCCATGTAACAAACATGCACTTAACCCCTGAATCTAAAATTTTTTTTTTTTTTTGAGTTGGAGTCTCACTCTGTCGCCCAGACTGGAGTGCA
>NW_007250687.1:71350-79958 GCF_000164805.1 Carlito syrichta
ACTCACTTCAGCCTCCCAAAGGCGCGGGATTACAGGCTGAGCCACCGAGCCCGGCTTCTAAAATTAAAAAAAAAAAATATTAACAATAGCAGGAATAATTATATATTAAAACCTATCAAAATACTCAAAAATGAATAGGGACATGTTCCCTCTTCTATTTTTCTGGAATGGATTTTGTAGCATTAGTGTTAATTCTTCTTTAAATGTGTGGTAAAATTCTCCAGTGAAACATGAAGATTTCCTTTTTGGGAGATTGTACATTACTAATTCAATTTCCTTAATAGTTACAGGGCATTCAAATTGCCTATTACATACTGGGTGAATTTTCACAGTCTGAGCTTATGAAGAAATTGGACTACTTCACTTAATTTATACAAAGCATGTGTATAGAACTGTTTACGTACTCCTTCATTATTGTTTTGGTGCTTGCAGGGTCTTTAGTGACGGTGTCCATCTCCTTCCCAACAAGAGTGGTCTGTGTCTTCTCTTTGCTTGTCAGTTTTGCTGAGGTTTGTCATTTTTATTAATCTTTTCAAAGAACCCACTGTTTCTTCCTTTTATTTTTCTCTGTTGTTTCTCTGTCTTCAATATCAGTGATTTCTGCTTATATTTTTAATATGTCCTTCCTTCTGTTTGCCTTGGGTTTCGTTTTCTAGGTTCTAGAGATAAGAAGTTAAACTATTCACTTCAGACTTCTTTTCCAAAGTATGTATTTACTCATAAATGTCCTCTCGGCGCTGCTTTTGCTTTATTCTGCAAACTTTGATATTTTATCTTCATTTTCATCCAGTTCAGTGTGCTTTCTGATTTCCCTTGAGACTTTTTCTTTGCCCCACTGATTATTTACAAGTGTGTGGTTTGCTTTCCAGGTGCTGAGGATTTTCCTACTACCTTTCTGTTACTGATTTCTAGTTTGGTTCCATCAAGGCTAGAGAATGTGTTCCATATGGTTTCAATTCTTTTTAGTCTTTTGGAGTTTGTCATCTGGTTCAGGATGTGGTCTACCCGGGTGGCTGGGTCCCGAGGCCCCTGACTGGTTGACTTTCTTCTCCCCACCTTTTAGAGTGCCTTCTAACGTTTGCCTTATGCACACTGTCCAAGGTTTTTAGCTGCACTTAGCAGGAGGAATGGGGAAAAGTATGTCTAATTCACCCTGGTGGAAGCAAAGCCTCTCCTTAAAGATATTTTAAAGCAAATCATGTCATCCATAGACACAACAGTATCCACGCGTAAACGTCACAGGCATCCCCTAAGTACACGAATCACATGGTCGTCCCATGCCTCTGAGAATTTCCATGTGCTTTTTCTGTCACCACAGTAAGTCACATCCAGGTTAGATGAGAAGAAGTGAAAAATAAGCCCTGTATAATCTGTCCATGCTGTGGAGTCACACTGGCTGATTTGGAACCCTGACTCTGCCATTTACTAGCTACAGGGCTCAGGTAACTGACTTAACTCCCCTATGTCAGTTTCCTCACCTGTAAATGGGGTTAACAGTAGGAATAACTAAAGTGATTGAAAGGTGAAACGAAATTATCCTGTAAAGAATAGGGGACATATTGTGCACCCATGAGCCACCTCTACTATCACTGTGCTCTTGGCAGACTCCTGTGATACTGCTTGACTCAGCAGGGCATGTGGGACCTCCAGGCAAGAGCGTAGTTGACTAAGCAGGGCATGTGGGACCTCCAGGCAAGAGCGTAGGTTCGCCATGCTGTCTGGACAAAAGAATCCATTAAGTCAGCACTGTGTCTCTGTGCTCCTTGTAGGCTAATGTAAAGTTGACCCTTACTGAGGACTGCTGAAATAAGACTCTAGAAGACTTACTAATATTCTTAGTGTCTCTTTTTATATTTAAGAACAAAACCCCTACTTCTTCCATGTAGATGTTTACATGCAGAAGGTGTTTAGGACATGCTGACTCCACTGAAACCCAACATATGCTGCTGTTCAGGGCGTGTCCTCAGGCACACGTGGCAGTGCTACTGACACACAGGACACGAAGTCCAAATCCAAGCTGGAACGATCGAGCCGGCACAAATCTGCCAGGTTGCTGGGCACTCCACCCTGAGCTCACCGGCTTCCTGCAGCATCCTAAGCCCTTCTCAAGTTTAGATGAGGCTCAGCAGTCACTTGGTACGCAATACAAATATCCCAGAGGCCGACCTCACAAGCGTTGTCGAATCTGAAAGCTTATCTTAGTGTTTTCTCCCCAGGCTCACACCTCACCTTCCACTGTGTTTTATCTGCCTGCCTCGGATCAACCTGTTTTGGTGTTGCAGGAGATGATGGAACTCTAGGCCAGGCGGCTGGGTTCTAGTTCAAATTTACCATATACTTTCAGGTTAGGGGTCAAGTACAGTCCATTCCATGAGGAGGAGGAGAGAGCTGTGCGGGACTAAGGGATGTTCCTCTATTTGTATCCAGTAAAATGATAAAAACACACAAGAAGGGCGGGCGCAGTGACTCAAGCCTGTAATCCCAGCACTTTCGGAGGCTGAGGTGAGAAGATTGCCTGAGCACAGGGGTTCGAGACCAGCCCAGGCAATTTGGTGAAACCTCATCTCTACAGTATATATTAAAAAAATTAACCAGGCGAGGTAGTGCGTGCCTGAAGTTCCAGTTACTTGGAAGGCTGAGATGGAAGGATCACCTGAGCCCAGCGGGTTGATGCTGGGGTGGCTGTGAGTATGCTGCTGCACTCCAGTCTGGGAGACAGAGTGAGACTCTGACTCAAAAAAACAAAAAATACAAGAGTATATGAATGGCTATATATACGGGGGGATGGGGTACCAAAAATATGTATACACATTTTAAGAGATGTTTGCTATAATCAGAAGTGTCTGGATGCTGATGGTAACCACTTTGAGCACCTCTTGTAATTGTAGAAGTCAAATATGACTAGCATCCATCTTATTGAGTATTACAATTTCAATACTGTTTTTCCTTTCTTAAAATGTGTATCAATTTTTTGGCACCCTCTGCATGTGTGTCTCTCATACTAATGCATGTCAGAACACACACACTTCTCCTGGAATGCTCATAAAACATATAAATAGGAAAGCAGCGATACTGTGTGCACTTTTTCTTACTTTAAGTTTCAGTCACACGTGCTATGAAATATGGGTCGTTTAACTGCTTTGCACAATGTATGAAGAGAAGCATTTAGGATCCTGAAACCATAAAGGAACCTGCAGGAGAAAGACAGCCCTTCTCTTCAGTGATCCACAGGCCTGGTTTGCTCTAGAGAAGGAGGGAAAATGGAGCGAGTGAGTGGTTATTGTCATGACCACTCCTGGGAAAGGGGTAGGATTTGAATACAATTTAGTGGAAATCTCCCATTCTCAAGTAATGTGTCCATGCTCACACATGCACTTAATAACCATAACAACCACGAATGGGTCTCCTCACTGGGGCAGAAAAGCAGCAGCATAAAGAAACTCAAGTCCCGGAGAACAGTGGTGGGTTTCAGGTGACATTCTCTCCACCTGCCCGAGCTCTGCCTGTCCTAGATGATGTTCACCTGTAGGAAACACCGAATGACTTGCCCTGAACACTGTCCCATTAACATGCCCTCCCCTGGGCCGTCTAGACAGATAGACACAATGCAGAGGATGGATAGCATCCCTGAGCTCCACTGTGGAGATCCAGGTACAATGAGCAGGCACCCACAGAGAGAAGGAGCCCCAAAATGTGCCTGAGGAGGCTGCTGGGGTGACGGAGCTCGGGGTGTCCATGCCGCAAGTTGCCTGCAGAGAACCCACTCTCTGCTGGGACCCACTTCCTCAGGAAAAGGACGGGTGGGCATTCTAGTGTCCTCCTCCCAACTTCCTGCTGGCTGGTAATGCCACAGGAATTCAAAAGCACTTATGCTAAGCTGCCTGCAGGCACCGCAGATGGTCCCATCAAGGCGACCTGTCTCAGGAGCGTCTGGAAGGGCTGACCAGGAGAGTTTCCCGCAGGGCGCCAGGCAGGATTCAAGGCCAGGCTGCTACCACTCAGGGGATTTCATAGCCCCAAGGCTTCCGAGATGTGACACAGATGGAAATATTTCTGCGTAAGAGTACACCTTTGCAAAAATGGTAACCGTGCAACATGGTGCCCAGCTGCCTCGCCCCCCCCAGGATGGAAGGGGGAGGGAAGATTTCTTACCACGTGCTCCTTTGTGCAGAGTGGTCGGGCTGCTCATCTGTGGCTCCGGTGGGCTGAATGAAGGGCACCGTGGGGGTGTTTTCACTGCAATAGAAAGCACAGTGAGGAGCTGTTGTCACCCTCCTCTTCGTGGCGTCGAGCTGCATGCAGCTAGTTTTACTTCTCTCTTACCATATGGCGTCTCTGGAGACACAGGGAATGCTGGCGTTGAACACATAGCCTCCTTGCCACTTAACATCCTGCCATCGATCGTATCCAGGCCTGGGGGATACGCAGCGGTCATTGACTGAAATTGGCAAGGGGAGGAGAATATGAGAATGGGGAGTCAAGGGAAGGCCCCTTCGAAAAAGCTGTGACCCCCACCTGGTCCACCAAGCCAAGCCCTCGTCTGGGAACAGGATGAGGAGGCCGAGCTCTGGATCCAACCCGCCTCTCCCTGCCACAGCAAAACAGAAAATGCTTTCATGTTCAACGGCGCGGAAAAGGGAAGTATCTTATGGCCCATTCTAATTATACAAGATTTATAGCTAATAAATGAAGTTGACAGAGAGTTTGTAATAGCACAAGGAAATGCACTTCACAGCATTTGATGAAAAAGCAGACTAAAATAATCCTTAACTATGGTATCTTCACAGGCATATAAAAACACACAATACATTAAACATACAGCATAGAAAAAAGGTTGGGTGGAAATATTCCAAATATTGACACTAGTGTTGTCTGGGAGTTAAGACTACAAATGACTTTCTTTTCTCATCCATTCTGGAGGTTCCAACCTGAGAAGGCCATATATATATATATATATATATATTTTTTTTTTTTTTTTTTTTTTGAGTTAGAGTCTCACTCTGTTGGAGTACAGTGGCACGCATGCTCACGGCCACCCCAGCAATGACCTGCTGGGCTCCAGCAATCCTTCCGCCTCAGCCTTCCAAGTAGCTGGAACTACAGGTATGCGCTACCATGCCCGGTTAATTTTTTTGACTTACTGTAGAGATGAGGTCTCACCGCAAGTTGCCCAGACTGGTCTCGAACTCACGGGCTCAAGCAATTCACTCACCTCTGCCTCCCAAAGTGCTGGGATTACAGGCTGAGCCACCGAGCCCGGCCTATACCCATACTTTAAAAGGTTAATCATTTTGGGTACATAAGCCTGCTTTACACTTCAATTCTGATTAGAAGCCTGAACTATGTCTCTCAGGAGAGCAAGGAGCAGCTCTGGTCTGTGGACCTCGCCTCTGGGTCACTTCCTGTGAAGGTCTTGGAGGGGGAATTCAGGGCCCTGTGTGATGACCCTGGAAGAAGGCTGTGTTTGCCATTGACTACAGCTGTCCAGCCAGAGTCTCACTAAGGCCAGGCCACCTCGAGCCCTAACAACTCATCTGCATGCTGTGTACCTCTTGCCTATCACTCAGATCAAAACAGAGGCTCAGACCGCCAGAGAGAGGTGGCCTCACCTGCACGGCTATCTCTGGGATACATCACCCAGGCCGTCTGACTGCACACATGCTCTCTCCACACAGCCACCTGCCCACCACACAGGAACATGTTTGCGGGATGGGGGAGAGGTGGGTGCAGGAGGATACAGTGGGCTGTATCTAGGGACCAGGCCCAGCCATTGCTCATGTATCCCGAGCCCCAGGACAGGAAACCTAGTGGGAACGAGTCCAGAGATTGGAACTGGTCTGCAGCACGTACCTCTTTGACATCTGCTGGAGAGGGGAAAGGCACCAGGCTTGGGGCTTGGTCCACGCTGGCCTTTCCCCATCCACATTTGGAGAAGGACAGCTGACCTCCAGCCTCATTGTCATACTGTCCTAGGCTCAGCTTCCGGAGTCTTCCACCCAGTGGCTCATCAGCCGAGGAGCCTGTCAGGAGAGAGAAAAGTGGGCTGTGGGGTGCTGTCCTCACAGTAGTGAGGCAACCCTTCGTGAAAGTCCAATCATCAGACTTCTCTAAGATGTTCTATGTTTCATCTTTGGTCAGCACTGCTCTGGGCAGCGCTGCAGCTGCTGCAGACACATGGGAAAACCAGGGGTGCTTTCAGACTCCCTGAGGTGAGTGGGGCAGCAGCTCCAGAAACACCCTGCTCCTGCAGGCCAGCACACTCCTTCCAGGACACCATGGGGCACAGGACTAAGCATCAGGACGTACTCCGCAGTGCTGGGGAAGCAGGTGACAGGTGGGAGTGCCAGGGAGGACTGACAGTGATCAGACTCAGAAGAAGCCTCTGACACGCCAGGCCCCCGAGCCCTCTCAGGAATGAATCTCTGATGATCACACCTCTGTGGTGACTCCATGTTGAGTGTAGCTCTATTAAGATAGTTTGAATCCTAGCAATGAGGAATTCTGGAGGGGAAAAAAAAACCCCTATCTTTTAAACAGCAATAATAAATATTCAGCATCCCTGCCAGAAATGGCACAAGCAGTTATTCCTCAAACAGACTCCTAGGGTCTCCACTCTTGACCAAATTCAGTTCTCTTGGTGCTGGGAGGGGGGAGGGGCTGGTGTCTGTAAATTTTTAAAATCTCTTCCAAGGTATTGTTATGACTGAGCAGTTAGGGAAAATCTGACTGCAGGCTATTAAAATAATGATGTTTCTATTGATGATGGTGTCTGAAAATTCAGACCTGACAACAATTTCCCCTACAGGCTAGATTTAAACTGCAGCTATATAATCCCCGCAAGTGTGGAGTTCACAATGACGGTTATTAAAAGGCAGGGTTTGCATCACTATGTGTGGCATGTATATGGTGTACCTTAGCATGATTTGGGTCCACGTTGGCTGATGGCCCTTCTCCAAAGTGAAATACATGATGATAGTGTCATACGCTGTTGTGCTGAGCCCCATGAGAAGCCACCATCCACTTTCTTGTCCCTCTCCCATATCCAGAGGTCTAAGAAGCTCTCTAGAAGCTTCCTAAAGGGAAGATGCCCCAAACAGAGAGAGGCAGAGCATTCCTGCCACCTCTGCCTAAGGAGAAGAGACAGTTGCCTTGAGGGTTCCAGACTCTGTCTGTACTATGAGCCCACCACCTGACCCCAACCCCAGCTTCCAGGCACAACCCAGATGTGGCTTAGGGCTGAGGCCAGCTAGGCCTCTCCCTGTTGTCATACAGGAGGTCTGCTCCGCACCACCCGGCAGTGACCAGGTGAGTGGGATCCAAACCCAGGTCGCTCCAAGCATCGATTCACCTTTTCCTTCCAACCTCCCTCCTGTTCCCAAAAGCTCCCTCTGCCACTCCAGGAGGAGACAGGGTAGAAGTGTGTGTGTTAGGATTTGGGATTGAGGGTCCCACATGAGGCCCTCACCAGCTTCAGGGCATCCTCTAGCCCATTTCTTTATGGGTGCAAAGAGTGTAAGGCTTAGCTCTCTTTCCTCCTGCAAACAGGGGTGAGGATGAGCTAAGTGAAATGGCATGTGAGAGTCCTACTCCCATGACAGTGCCCCCATGGGGTCCTCACCCTCATCCCCCCAAGATGAGAGTCCTACAGGGCAGGGACCATGCTCACCCCAGCGAGGGCCATGGCTATCCCTCAACCTGCATTGCAGCCATCCCAGGGAAGAGTTTAGAGAGGGCTGGGGAGGTGAGAGCTGGAAGGCAGGGCTGGTACTCAGCTCGGCTCAGACGTGGTGTTTGTCTCTGAAGCAGTCAAGGGGGCAGGTGGCAGCCCTGGGAGTTAGTGATGGAAAGGAAGTGCCATGACAAGCAAGTGACTGAGAGCCTGATCGCCCCCACCCCAAGAAATGGGAGCCAAGCCACCAGCCTCAAGGGAAGTAATGTCATGTGAAAGGATCTATCTGTAGCATGTGCTGGGGGCTCAGCTGCTCTTTACTGACCTCTACAGTCCACTTGCAGCCTAGAAATTCAGAGGTCACTTCTGGAGGTATGACTTGGGCAGGGGAAGGAATGTTTTCTTCTGTTCAACGTGCAAAATAATATGTGGTGTTTTATGAAAAATTACATGGAGGCATCACGCCAATGCGCAGTGTTGTATGAAGTTGCACAGAGAATATGGATATGCTAATTACCCTGATTTAAGCAGTAAACATTGTATACATGTATCAAAATATTACACTGTACCCTATAAATACATACAGTTATTGTGGTCAATTAAAATAATAATAATAATAATGCAGATGAAAACGAAAGGTGTGGAAGGTGCCTTCAGTATAAAATACGTTCAGATGGGAACTGGGTCCAACAAGGAATTTCCAGGACAGAAATGCGTATCAGAGCAGAAAGTTAGACTTTTTTTTTTTAAACTTTCCTCAAGGTTTCCTTCAACATTTTTGTTTCAGAACAGCTGGAAACCAGAGCCTATGAATCAAGCGCTGACAGTGGCCCCTGTCCTGGGCTCCCCCCACCAGAGGGAGCTTTGAAACGGAGTGTTCTGGCCCCAGAAATGTCCCTGCTGAACATGTGGATTTGCAACTGTTTCTCTATTTCCTCT
>NW_007250687.1:80076-86903 GCF_000164805.1 Carlito syrichta
CCGCGGGCTCGAGACCCGCCTGGGCAGGCGAGACCTCATCTCTACAATAAATCAAAAAATTAGCCGGGCGTGGTAGCAGCGCCTGTAATTCTGGCTACTTGGAAGGCTGAGGCGGAAGGATCGCCGGAGCCCACGGGTCGAGGCTGCGGTGGCTGGGAGCGGCCACTGCACTCCAGTCTGGGCGACAGAGTGAGACTCCAACTCAAAAAAAAAAAAAAGCATGCCTTGCAAAATGTTCTTACTAGGAAACACCACCTCCAGTGCCTGTGTTGACATCTATGAGATGCCACATCTGGTTACGCAGAGTGATGCATTTTTCCCTCTAGATGGATCAATACTTCTTAATATCCTGCTGCCATGACAATCAGGAGGAAGACTGTTTCCACACCCACAGGAACTTGGCGACAGGCAGTGGCTGAGGGTCTGAGGCTGGAAAGGGGCACTGCAAATGCAGAAACAACGGAGCCAAGGAACCTGCAGAAGTGTCACTCAGGGCCCAGCTCCCTGGCTGAGGTCTGCACAGAAAGCCTCAGCTCTGCAGGGGCCTGCTTCATGATACGGAAGAAGAAAGACACAGGCCCAGGGTCATCTGGGCTCAGGCCTTCCTCTCTGACTGCAAACCTTGAAAAAGGAAAGTTTGAAACGCCAGGAAAAACAGGGCAACGTGAGATAGGTTTTAAAATACAGCAGCAACACCAAGGAGGTACATACATCTGTTCAGGAGCTAGGTACACACACACACACACACACACACACACACACACACACACACACACACAAGAAAAACAGAAAAGAGAACAACATTTATCCAGCAATAACATTTATCCAGATGGTCCAAGCCTGGGCAGGAAGAAAAGCCCATAATCACTCAATTAAGGCCACCTGCCACAGCATTTTTGCAGACGAAGAAAATGGAGTCTCAAGCCTGGAAGCTTGCCCTATACCACACAGCAAGTCAGCAGAAAGCAATGATTTGTCACCACATGTATCTGACTTTAAAATCCATAACTGCAAACACTGTTTCTTTGGAGTCACTTTTCCTTACACACTGATGCCTTCACTTCCTTCTCACTCTTCCCACTTCAAAAAGCCTATTCAGGGTCCTTGGAGGAACTGCCCACTCACACAGCCTGTGGTGAATGTTGGTGCTTAATAATTACTGCAGATGACAGAGGAGTCCCTGGGATCATCAGGAAGGCCACCTGAGTACTGCTGAGAAAGGGGGACTCTTCCTTCTGGACATGTCCCAGTGGGGCAGACGACAAAGGATGCTCCTATTTTTCTGTTTCTCATATGGATTTCAGGCTCAAAAATGGTTTATTCTTTCCAGTCTTATGAAATCCACCCTGAGAGTCTGAGTAAAAATGTGGGGTCTGGTGGAGTACCCGGGACAGGGGGATTTCCAGAGCGTCTCAGCGCACAGCAGTCTGGAGAAAAGGAAGAAGTCGTTCTCAAGTCCTTCCCATCCAGGGACTGTAGGCCTAGACAGTCACATGAGAAGTCAGAGGGAGACCTGGCTGCAGCACTGCCAATGGAGACCTTGAGCTGGTGGGAGCTGGCCCCGAACCTGGGTCCAGCAGCCAGCAGCAGGTGCTCGCTCAGAGGCTGACCCGGGACCACCTGCTGGGGGTGCATTCTGCCTTTCTGCTCCCCAGGAACGAGTCCCCAAGGCCATCTCAGAGGTGGAATGGAAATGACACACCACAGGCTGGTTTGGGGGATTCAGCAGATCAAAAGCAAAAGCTAAAGCTGACACACAGTAAGCACAGAGTAAATACTAAATGCTAAAGATGGCAACAATCTAAAATGGAATATTTGTGCAGCCATTAAAAATCAAGTTCTATGGAACCCGAAGTGGGCAAATACGCTAACATATTAAGTGACAAAGGGCAGCGTGAAAAATGAATGAGCATTATGATTTGATTTTGATTTTAAAAACTGGCCGAGTTCGGTGGCTCAGCCTGTAATCCCAGCACTTTGGGAGGCCGAGGCGAGTCAATTGCCTGAGTTCACGGGTTCGAGACTCACCCGGGCAACTTGGTGAGACCTTGTCTCTACAATAAATCAAAAATTAGCTGGGTGTGGCAGTGTGCGCCTATAGTTCCAGCTACTTGGAAGGCTGAGGCGGAAGGATCGCTGGAGCCCAGCAGGTTGAGGCTGTGGTGGCCAGGAGCGTGCCACCGCACTCCGGCCTGGATGACAGAGTGAGTCTCCTACTCAAAAAACAAAAAAACTAAGAAAATGTAACAAAATGTTCATAAGAGGTTTTCTCTGGGTCGTGCAATTCTAGGTACTGTTCATATTTCTGGTAAATGTCTCTATCTTTCAATGTCTTCACTAATATAGTATATATTACTTTTTAAAATTAGGAAAACTATACAGATTGCCTTTGAGAAGAACAAGGCTTCTTTTATTTTATGCTGCCTATACTGAATTCCCCAAATCCTTCTCTAATTCTGTATTATTATTAGTTCCTATGTCTATCTCCACGAATTTCTGTGTTTGTTTCAAAGTTTTCATTCTCTCTGATAAGTCCACCATGATTGGTGGTGACCATATAGAAAATTATGTGGGAGGTGGTTTTCTGCACCAATATGCCACGAGGAGATACGTAAGTTACATTACTTTATAGAGAATAGTACTTGGGCCTTCCAGAGGTTACAACACAAGGCACTAAGTAGCAAGGGTCTCTACACGCAATTACTCAACCAAAGGAGAAGGCAGGCCCACTGGCTGCCTGCTTGAGAAAAGATAACTTGAAAGTTAGGTTCCAGGTCAGGGCCAAGGTATCACAGGGACCACAGTGGTTGACCAGAATTGAAGTTCAGACCCCAAAGTCATGGTCCACCAGGGCTGCCTGCACACATAATGGGCACACAGCACCCAGGGCAGAGACACTGATGGCAGCCAGGCCACATCCCCTGCATCTCCTGTGCACCAGCAGGAAGGAAGCAAGGACAGTCCTGAGGGCGGGCCGGAAATTATTTTTGAGAACTGAGCTCAAAATAGGATTCCAGAAAGGGTCCCTGTGCCTGTCCACCAAGGAAAAGGGACTGCTCCCAGGAGCGCCCTCTGGAGGCAGGGGTGAAAGTCCCGCCCCATGCCCTCACTGGGCTCTTTCTCTCTCACCTGCTCACACACCTTCTAGCACAAACACCCACACACTCAAATGTACTCTCACACTCATGTGCCTTCACACAGTTTCTTGCACTTTCTTATGCACTCACACAACCCTTGCAAACACATTCAGACTCTCACCGGCCACTTACACACACTTTCTCACAGCCCTCACAGATACCCCTTCCACAGCCACACACGGTCACACATGATCATGATCTCTCACACACTCCTGCAGTTGCACACATTCATGCACTTGCACACACACGCATGCTCACGCCTACATACCACTCATACACATACACACTTGCACACTTATACTCATACACTCTCATACTGACACTCATTCTCACATTCTATCTCACACTCATCGTTCACAAACACACAGGAACACATTCTCACACAACACTCACAAGCAGACTCACACACATTTATACACTCGCCCAACTGTTCCACACTTTCTCATCCACATACACAACACACTCACTGGCACACACACCCATCATCCTCGCAACAAGCTCTCATAACACACATTCCGTCAGACACACTTTCACTCAGTCTCACACATTCACTCACATTCAGTCTCAAACATACAGTCTCTTACACTCACACATAGGAGGGGGACCCCAAAAAACCCGGAATTATCTTTTGGAGGGTGAACCCCTGGTAGTACAGGCTTCCCCACTAGGTAAGTGTTCTAGGAACCCATTGGCATCAATGTACCAATGATCGTTGGTGTGAGAGGCTGTGCTCAGTTGCAGTGAATTTTTTTTGAGATTGTTTCAGTGTCTGCCCATTTCATGATGGTGATTTACAAGCACACCTGCCCACACTGTGCTGAGTGTGCAGCAGTTTTTGACCCAAAATGGCATGCCTCTCTCTCCCTGTTCACCTGATCTTGCCTCGAGTGACTTTTTCTGGGTTCCCCAGATGAAAAAAGTCCTCAAAGGGAAACATTTTGCCATGTGGAAGAGGTAAAACAGAAACGGCAGAAACACTAAAAGGCATCAAAATTGACGAATTCAAAAATTGTCTTGAGCAGTGGAAAAAGCATCTCGATAGGCATATGGAGAGTACTCTGAAGGTGACTCAAGTTTAAACATGGAGGAATAAATATACAATTTTTATAAATTGTATATTTACAATTTTTTATAAATTCTGGGTGTTTTTTGGGGAGGTTCCCCCTCGTATAGTCACACAAACTCACACTCACATGGAGTCTCACACACACTCCGACACAACTCACACACACACCCCTCCAGGCTCCTACATGGCCCCACCGCTGTGTGGGATGCCCACAGACTAGTGGTCCGTAACAGTTGAGGAGTCAGGCTCTGTGTTCTCAGTGTTGGAAAGGAAGCACACCACTCGGGCCCCACTCCCAGCCCTGTTTCTGCAGAACTTCATGCCTGTGTAAAACAAGCCCTTCCACACCCAGGAGCTGCCTGTGGGGAAGCCAGGGTATTGGGTGCTTCCATTCTGGCCTCTCCTCCAGGACAGGGAGGCCCGCCAGCATCTCCACTATAGAAGAGTTGGTTCCTGGTCATCTCCAGGAGCATATGCGGCCAAAGGCCTCCTCTTCTTGCTGGGAGCTGTCCCTCCTCTGAAGATCCCTGGGTTGACAGTTCCCAGCCCCTCGTTCCATCTGTGGCTCCGAAAGGCCTGGCTCTGGGATCCACAGGTGACCCCATAGCAGTGGGTCCCCTGGGCTGAGTCTCGAGAGTACACATTGATGCCAGGGTCTCATGTCAGCTCAGGGCACTGCTGCTTTAACCTGGGTGGGCCTGTCTCACACCAATGCTACAACAAAGACTTCTAGAGTCTCTCTTTCCAGGGGGATCTGGGTGGGACACAGGCAGAAGCAATCAAAGCACAGCTGCCTCACACTCTGAGGCCTGGGTGGCCTGTGAGGAGGTTGCTGGCCACAGGGATGTTTCCTTGGGTGTTTCATTTGTTATCTCGCATGCCCTACCTACCAGAATCCATGCTCACCTCTTCAGAGGAGGTCTGTGTACATAACAAGTGTGCTGTCACTTCAGAGAGCTTTTGATTTCCTTTCTGAGGACAGATGCATGAAGAGCCAGGTGGAAACAAAGATCAAGTGTTAGTCAGCTCCAACGTCCATCTGGGCTGGGCAGCTCCGTGTCCTTGTTAAGTCAGTGAGCTTTGAAAGGGTGAGGAGGTGAGGGGTGAACAGGTGAACCTGGGTCACCTGTTAAGAGCCCCAGCACCAGCTGGGCTCAGTGGTTCAGCCTGTAATCCCACGCCTTGGGAGGCTGAGGTGGAAGGATCGCCGGAACCCAGCAAGTTGAGGCTGCAGTGGCTGGGAGCGGCCAGTGCACTCCAGTCTGGGCGACAGAGTGAGACCCCAACTCAAAAAAAAAAAAAAAACCCCAGCACCAAGAGCTGAGGAGGCAAGGCGTGACCAAGTGAGCCCAGGACACAGGCTAGGAGCCCTAGCACTTAGAGCTGAGGAAGTGACCAGGTGAGCCCAGGCCACAGGTGAGGCGTGCCCCGCTCCCCAACACTGAGAGAAGCTGACTGCTGAATTGTGCCCAGAAGACACCACAGGGGGTAAATAAAACACTCACTCTCCCTAGCCCAAATCTCTCTTTCAAAGTGACTTATTTATATATGTTTTAGTACTATGTTCTCTCTGATTATAAAACGAACATATGTTCCCGCAGCAACTTTGGAAAATACATAAAACCATTAGGAAGAAACACAAGCTCTTCAGAGCCTCAGAGTCCCTCAGGAACCCTGTGAATAGTCCCAGGTCTCAGGGAAGACACATGCCTTTTGCATTTCTTTTTCCATGCTGAGGCTCAATTCCTATCACAGAAGGAATGATTCAGTTGTTTGAGTTCATAAATTACTTATCACACACTTCTCATTAACATGAAATCACCAGCACCTTAAGGAGACAATGTCCCTGGGCAGCACGCTAGTCCTGTCTAGGACCACCAGGGACCGCCTCCCACACCCACCCTGTCCTCAGCTTCTAGCAGGACTGCAGGGGACAGCACCAGAGCCTTCGGTCTCCCCTGCAACCTGCAACCTCTCTCCATGGCCCCTACCACTCTACCCTGAAGGAGGGGGCAGTAACAGCCTTCACTGCCAATGCTGCATTATATGAGCCAAAAGGACCCAGGAGGACACCACACTCAACTCAATTACAGTAAAGAATTGACTGCCGCGCAATAAGATCGGACAATCTGAGCAATAAAACACTTAATGAGTTGAATGATGAAATCATGGAGACCTATTTTCTGAGCAGTGCTATAAAGCTGGCCTTGAATGTATTTATTTTTCCTATGCAGTTAGGAAGTCAAAGCCAGGAAAAGAGAAAAGGTAGGCCTCCTAAGAGCAAGAGAGCTCTGGTCACTACACAGTGTGGCTGTCACCTCTAGGAGCTGGGCTGATAAGGTGACAAGAGGGACCTTACTAGCACTGGGGACACCGACAGGGCTCTGGACAAACTACCCTCCCACCCCCAGCTCCCCAAGGTCACCCTCTGAGAAAGAAACAAAGAGCAAAGGGGACAAAACCAAGCTCAGACATGGGGACATTTGCGGGCACAGGGAAGGAAGTCCTGGAGGCCTGGGTGGGTCCACCTGCACCTGCCTGTACCCCCTGCTCTCTGCCACCAGTGCCATCCCAGCTCCCTCCCACCTGTGCCCTCCCTGTTCCCTCCCAACTGGGCCCCCCCA
>NW_007250687.1:86923-91601 GCF_000164805.1 Carlito syrichta
CCAGATGCTGGGAAGCCTGCATCTGCTTCCCCGCTGATTGCTTTGGGTCAGCCAGAGTTCTTGAGTACTCAGTGCAGAAATCTTGAGCCCCTTTAGACACCCACAAGCCCCATTCTGTGGGTGCTCCATGTGGCTGTGGCGGGGGAAACAGGCAGTAGCCTTCCTCTACAGCAAGTCTCATGGCCCTCTTGCCTGGGTGGCATGCTTTGTCCACCAGCACATGGCATTGTAACATGATCTGCAGCAACTACATGGCTGGACACCGCCCACCTCCCCTGCCAGTTAATATGCCAGGCACTCAGATGTCTTCAATGAGCCTCCTTTCTTCCAGACACTGGGCACTACCCACTGGGAACCACTTGACCTCAAGCTGTAAAACGGGGCATGTGTCCTCGGCAGTCCCCCTCACTGCCGCTCCCTAAGACATTTCCTCATTTAGCAGTTTCACTATTATTCATGGGTGGGACAGAGAAAGGAAACCTGCTGAGTGCTGGTCAGTCAACAGGTGTACAGGCCACGACACACCTTGCCAAGCCTAGCAGGAGCTGGGATTCAGCACAGAGGGCAGGGGGCTGAGCCCTGTGGAGGCAGGAGGATGCTGTCATTCATGCCCATGTAGGGAAGCAGCCCTGTGGTGTTCAGGGACTGGACAGTTTTGGCAAGACCTTATCCAAAGCCACCATGACAGGGTGGGTAAGGGTCAAGACAGGAAATCCTCAGGTGCTCTGAGAGAAGAACAGAAAAGCTAGCCCTTGTCTGGGGGCACCGGGAGGATTCCTGGGAAAGGAATGCATTGCTCTTCAAGCCCTGGAGAACCTGGAAGTCAGGCCACACACAGGACTGAACTCAGCATTGCCTGGAGGTCGGCACTGTTCTCCCCAATTCATCCCTGAGCAGACTCAAGTGCAAGAGGGGACCTTCTCAGAACACTTAACCAGAAAATTACAATAAAAAAACCTCACAAAGCTTTTTGGCAGCTCTGTACCTTGTTCTAAATGCACTGAACTCCCAACTGTGTAAACACATCGAGAGTGTGAAGTAACACATGCTTACTGATAACTCAGAAGTATCTGCTTGTTCCTTAAACTATGATATGGGTGATTCAGACTTTTCTTGGAGACTGTCTGAACTCTGTCGGCAACAGGCAGATCCTGGGCCCTGACGCTCTGCTGGGAGACAGGAGGAGGTAAGGAAAGGACGCTGAGTTCAGCTCAGGGCCCAGGAGTGGGCACCACGCTGCCCCCTCAGACATTCTGTGTCACTGAATCCTCAAAGCCACCACCCACAGGAACAGGCAGCTCATGGGGCCGTCTGCCTCTGATAACTGATACGTGACTGTCGGCTGTCCTCTGAAGTCTACATCAGGGTCAAACAAATCCTGCTGCCATTGGAATCACCCAGGGGGAACATTCAGCCTTAACAAGCTGTGGGGCCAGGGCCAGCTCTCTAAGGGACCAGAACACACACCCCAGTTGAGAAGTACAAAAACAAAACAGTGGTTCTCAAAGTTGGCTGTTCACAACCATCACACTGGGGATGACACTCAGGTATCAGTATTTTTTTTTAACTCCCTAGTGTTTCCAACATGCAACCAAGCTCAAGAACCCAGGCCGTCTCACCCTCAGATTCCCATGCAAGTTCACTGGGGCGCCTTCAAAGTAATTCTGACATCCAGGCCACCACTGGGCCAATTAATTCTACCACCCTCTGGCGGTAGACATAGGCATTTGCGTTTTTAGCATCTGCATTTTTTAAAGCTCCCCAGGTGACTCCAATGTGCAACCAGGGTGTCAAACTCCTGCTCTAAAGAATAGACAAAATCTCCTCTCTGAGCAGATTTTCAGTTTAAATATTGAGCAAGAGAGTAAGTTTTAGGTGCTCTTAGAAAACATACAGACAAACAATTACATGGGGTGATGGATATGTACATTCATTTGTAGTGATCATTTTGCTACGTCTATTTATATAACAGGATAGCATGTTGGACACCTTAAGATACAATAAATGAACTGGTTTTAAAAAGAAAAAGAACAAATGGAAACTAGAACATGACCTTTTTTGAAACATGACCTTCATTTTCTATCTGGGCCACTAGTAGGCAAAGTACCCCAAACCATGCATTTATCTTTGTATGATCATGTAAGAATGAAGTGTGACATTGCAGAGGCAAGCACAGTGGGTTCTGGAAACTCCCTTGCATTCCCAGGAGTAAAAACACACAACAGGCAAAGACTGCTTCATGGTTAGCTTGAGGCCACTGGATTTCAGCTCATTCACACAAACCCACATATCTTCTAGAAAGTATAAACAGCAGGGCAGTATGACAAGGAAATCCAAACACACTTCTTGTCTGAAAGGCTCCCAGAAATGAATGGTTTTAAGAGCTCCCAACACACTGAAACAGGAGTTGACCCATCAGCCCCTCCCACCTGGAGGGTATGTGCTTCAGGGTGGAGTGACCTGCAGCTCTCCACATCCATCATTTGTTAGATGTTTAGCAAGGGCGTGGACTGACAGATCAAGGCCAGCCCGGGAAGAGCCCTCCTGGCCCGGGACTGCCCTCTCCATCGCTAGACTGCCCCAAGAGAACGGGTGGGCTCTGGCCAAGCTGCAACAAGAGGCTGAGGATGGGAGTTTGTGTTGGAAATTCTTTCCACTGGGCAGTACTAAAATGCTTGGTTAGGTGGGCAGCCTTTCTTCTAAAACACTGTATTTAAAAAGGAAATGGCACTTCCAAAAAATCAAGACGCACACCTTTCCAATATGAAGAAATATCAGCAATACTGTTTTAGAATCAACTGTCACTTAAAGAGCAGACATAAGAAGTCGCAGTCACAAGCAGGCCAGACCCCTGCTTGTTTCACATACCACATTCATCCCGAAGACCCCTCCTCCAGTAGGTTTCAGTACCTGGCCTCAATTCCTTTCTGTTTATTTGAATTTTTTTTCTTTGTGTACTCCCTAATCATGTGCTCTTACAAGCCTCCTCCCCAAACATTTCACCTTTTAGCACCTATAGGGCTTGCCACAATGTGCCTCAGATGACACTATGACACTATGGTTGTTCACCTCCAGGGTCCCAGTGGGTGCTGAACAGAGGTGTGGCTGCAGGGCTGAGGGGCTGCAGGACTGACTGTAAGGAGCCACACTACATGTGACTTTCGGCAGAAGCTGTGGGAGCCGGTAGTGCTTCCCAGCCCTGGCCCTGCGTGGGCAGCCCAAGATGCACAGTGAGGGCTCATGCCTCAGCCCAGGCCCCAGCACGAGGTCCACGTCGAGTCATGACGCAGTGGGCAGTGGCATGATCAGAAATAAAGCTGTGTTGCTTTATGATCCCTGAGACTGTGGAGTTGTCATAACCTCTCCATCCTGACACAGAGGGAATTTTATCACCGTCTACCTAGGATTCCATAAATTTTCAGTTCTCTCTGAGTGGAGGCATCCTTCTTTCCAGAATGCAAAGCTCCCGGGGCCAAACGACGAACCTGTTTCCACCACACCTAAGGCCCCAGGCTTCTGGAGACAAGCTGTCCACATCGAAGGCTGGGTGATCTCCCAAGCAACCTTTGGACATCTGACAGGCAGTTCCTCAACAAGTTAAAGCACCATGTAACCCAGAGACTGCACTGGAAACAGGTATTCAAACTGATACATGTATACCCACGTTCACAGCATCACATTCACAAAAGCCAAGAGGCTGAAGCAACTCAAGTCTCTATCAAGAAGAATGGATAAGCAAATTGTGGTCTGTTCTATCATGGAATATTATTCAGCCATACACAGTAATGAAGTTCTGACACAGGCTATGGAAGGGTCTTGAGAACACCACACTCAAAGGAGTAGACACAAAAAGCACGTATTACATGATGCCATTTATAGAAAATGCCCAGAACAGGCAAATCCACATGGACAGGAGATTAGTGACTGCCAAGGGCTATGGGGAGGAGGTGTGGCTGGGAGGTGACTGCCACTGGGCACAAGGGTTCCATCTGGGAAGAGGGAACATTTCTGTAACTAGATGGGGGTGATGGTTATGCAACACTATGAATGTACTTAATGCCACTGACTGTACACTTAAAAATGGTTAAAATGCTAAACCTTATGTGTATTTTACCACAATAAAAAGTAAAATAAAATAAGTGTAATACTTGTTTTTTTAAAAAAGATGAAGAGCGGATTTTGTTTTCTAGGATGGGCCAGACCAAAGGCTTTCGTCTTGATACACATTTTATTTTATTATAAATTATTTCCCTTTTATATCTCCTTTATCATCAGTGTCAGGGTGTTGAATTTTTTTTTTAAATATGTGTTTAAGAAGTGTGTATCAGCCCTCTCATTTCAGGACAGTAGAGATGGTATTAAAAGGTATTTGGTCTAGAAATGGCACTTGGGGCCTGAGCGAGTTGGGAGCTCTTGCTGTGGCCCAGCCGGGCAGTGCTAACTGAGCAGGACGTGGTCAGGAACCCATGCCTCGAGGGTACCTTTTCATCTGAGCCTCCCCACTATGTCCTCAGAGGACCTGTCAAGGTGACAGCATGGGATACCCAAATCCATCTGTATGGGATACCCAAATCCATCTGCTTTTTTTTTTTTTTTTTTTGAGTTGGAGTCTCACTCTGTTGCCCAGGCTGGAGTGCAGAGGCATACTCACGGGCCACCACAGCCTTGACCTGCTGGG
>NW_007250687.1:91621-141806 GCF_000164805.1 Carlito syrichta
CCCAGGTGGGTCTCAAACCCACAGGCTCAGGCAATCCACTCACCTCAGCCTCCCAAAGCGCGGGATTACAGGCTGAGTCACTGAGCCCGGCTATCCACCTGCTTTGTGAAGTGAGGGTCTTTGGGGGCAAACAGGAATGATTCATCAACTCTAAAATGTCAACACTGGTTTTATGCAATAAGAGAAAGTAATTGCAACAATGGATTCCCAGTGCAGACTGTCATTCTAAAATGTTTTCCATATTGGAAATGTGCGAAGCTCTCTATAGCATAGGGGGCTGACTTAGTTATTAAATGTGAACTCACATATGTATGGCCTATCAGTCAATATCCACAGTCCTAAAACGTCAGGGTCTGAAGGTCAGGGAGGAACCATGGCCAGTCCTGACCCATGAGCAGGAATCTCTTTGTAGAGCTCTCATGACACACACATATCCCATCTTCCTCATCCATCTTTGGGGTCTGAAGCTCACCAATGGAGAAGGTGCTTTCTGCCTATGGTAGCAAGCAGAGACCAAGAGTCTTTCACAGACACACAGTCAACGTCCTTGGCCTTGGCTTGTTGGTTCCCAGACCTCTTTTATTTAGGTTATCTAATGCCAGTACCAGGAAGTCCCATAAGACCTGGGTCCTGGAGCTCAACCAGGCTGTCAGGAGGGCATGGTAGTTGGGAAAAGCCTCTCAGAGAAAAGAGACCCTGGGTTGACCGTGACCTTTCAGAGACAACCCCTGAAAGGTAGGGGCACTGACATGACTCATGGCCTCCTGAGAACACCCGAGTCCTCTGCAGGCTCCCCGAGGAGTCACCCCTCCATCCATCCACCCCAGGCTTTGTCTTCCCCCATGCTCACAGGGCCTGCCACTCACAGTGTGAAGCTGATAGCTGGAGGCTTGTTCAGTTGTAACATGCAAGACACAGGTAAGTATCACACACATGGACATGGATGCTCTGTGTCCCCAGCACAGCTCTGAACCCCCATACCCTGACTGCTAACAGCCAAATCCGTCAAGTGTGTTTTTTCTTCCAATGCCCGGCCACTCTGGGCACATGCACTGCAGTCTGCATGTTTGCTCCCTCCTTCCTGAGACACCTTCTCTTTGGAGTTGGAGGTTAAAGGCAACTCATGGCACCCCCATGCACCCAACCACTACCCAGGTAGGGCTCCCAGGGGTGGTGTCACCTTCTGAGCTGCCCATGTTTTTTTGTGTGTGTGAGTTGGAGTTTCACTCTGTCGCTCAGACTAGATAGAGTGCAGTGGCACACTCACAGCCACAGCCTCAATCTGCTAGGCTCAGGTAATTCTTCAGCCTCAGTCTCCCAAGTAGCTGGAACTACAGTCACGCACCACCACTGGCTGGCTGATTTGTTTGTTTGTTTTAGAGATGAGGTCTCACCAAGTTGCTCAGGCTGGTCTTGAATCCCTGGGCTCAGGCCACCCTCTTGCCTCCGCCTCCCAAAGCCCTGGGATTACAGGAGTGAACCACCACATCTGGCCTGAGCGTCCCTCTTTACTTATGAGACAGTAACAGTGCAAAATAGCAAGCAAGAGGGTGGCTGTGGCCCTACCCAAGACCCCAAGGCTCACCTCCATCCGCTGAGAAGAGCCGCACTCCTAGGCCACCATGCTGGCTCTCCGTGACAGGGGCTGTCTTCCTCTCCAGCCTCAATCCCTGTCACTCCTGCCCAAACTGGATACTCAGCACTGCACATTCCCTGGCACATGGTGCTTTCTTCTGCCCCCATCTCTCCTTTGGCACGTCTGCCTGGTAAGGACCATTATGCCTGGCAAGGCATAGCTATGTGACGTGAGGTTGGACTGTTTGCAAGCCTCCTCTTATAGGAGCCTGTGAGTCTCTTACCACACAGACAGAGCCTGCAGGATGAGCTGCTTTCTGAACCCTTTAGCGCTCTTCCAGTTTTCCCATTTGGCTCCTGCAGTCGGGGTTCAACACATAATTTAAATCACTGGGCTTTCCACCATCAATTATTAAAAGCTGACACTTTCCACTGCTCTGAATTCTCTTCAGTATAAACAGGCTATCAGATGTGGGTTAGCACTCATGAGGCAGACGTCCAGTTTGGAAGGGACATTAAATGCCTGGCAGGAATGCCACAGTGCAGTCTGCAAGCAGAACAGGGCCTGCCAGGTTCCTGTCGTTGTAGGGCTAAGACTGATGTAACACGAACAGAATATTTTGACAGCATGAAGTAAAGAGCCCTGGAGGTATGAAAAAACAGAGCCGGCTCTTTGCCATCTGTGGGATCATAAATTTCACAGGTTGAATCATTTCTTTTGTTATTTGGATATCATCAGTTGAAATCTCCCCCCACTTAAAGGATGTGATCCAAAACACCCACCCACGTGCAGGCAGAAGCCAAGCTGGGAGACGCAAAGCAGAGGACAGGCAGTGAGGACAGCGGCAGTGCCCAGGGGCTCCCGGAGGAAACACAGGCATAGGGTGTCAGACCTGAGTGAGGGAGCGGTCCCCTGGAAGGCAGGCACTCGGAGGAAGCAAAATGCCAAGCAAGTTCCCTGCACCTCACCCCATTTTGTAAGAAGACACAATACTGCACTCACCAGCATAGAAAGCATCCAGGTTTCAGCCCCCCAAAGTCTTCTGATACCTCGCCTCCGGATGGCCACTCTCTGGGCCTTTGGGTGAGGAAGGGCTGATCCACACACTCCAGCCATAAATCTTACCTTAGTGCCCACTCAGTACTCCACACTGTCCAGTCATAAACCTCACCTCAGCCCACTCAACAGAGCTACTGGAATCCTGGGAGAATCGTTTGCATTTCTGCCTGTTTCAGTCTTCTCTGTTTACAAATATTTATCAAGCTGTTTCCACATGCCAGCAAACAAAATAAGTAAGTTGTGAGCACTGCCCTTGAGAGATTTTCTGGCTAGTGGGAGAGGGTGAGTTTAGTGGAATAGGGCACACCCATGGGATGCAGAGTCAGACAGACAGGAGCTCTGTTTTGCAACCTGGTGGGAGTTGCCTAAAACAGTGTAGGCACTCAGAGGGGCAGCTCATACTATTATCAGCACCATCATGACCACCACCACCGTCATCACCATCCTCACCATCACCAATACTATCATTATCATTATAACCACCATCTCCACCATCATCACCACCGTAGCATCACCAATACTATCATTATCATTATAACCACCATCTCCACCATCATCACCACCGTAGCAGCAGCTCAGCCATTATTATGCTGGTGCAAAAGAGACTTTCTCAGGAAATGCTCAGCCTTCACATGTAATTTCCATCTCAGAAATAAGTAGACCTGTGGTGGGTGTGCTGCTGCCCACAGAGCTGGTGTGACACCAAGCTTCAGAAATCTGCAGGACATGCAACCATCCCCCGGAGGAGCACGAGCAATGCTATTCTCAATGCCCTAACACCACAAATGGTCTTTCTCATATGAAGGACACAATCTGCTAAGAGTGAAGGATTTTAGTAACTTCGGGATGCTGAGGTCCTCTGTGACAAACCTTCATCGGCAGCCAGAATTAAGACAACCTGTAGCAGTTCGCATCCAGGACAAGGTGGGAGGCAGGCCGGGGAGGAAGGGCTCATGAAGAAGTCATGGTGCTCTGGGAATGTTCAGTCCATGCTTTCCCATGTGAGCGAGACTCGGGGTGGGCTCCAGTCAGTCAGAAACTGCCACACTATCACTGGGGCTGAGCCTCGTGCACACAGATGTGGGAATGGTACCTCTGGGGTGGTGGGGTGAGGTGACGGTCCTGTTCTAGGCATGTCATGAGCCTTGTGGACTCTCCGGGTCCCTTCCTATTCACCACATGGAGCCAAGAGTCACAAGTGGAGAGCGACCCTTGTCTCCCACAGCCTGCCCAGGGATAGGTATGAGCCAAGGGACCTGGGATACACCTTCTAAGCGTAGGCTTTTCAGCATCCCACAACATCTGAAGATGTTCCAGAAACTCAGAATCAGCTGGTTACTATCACACTCTGACACACGTCCCTGCTAAGATCTAGTGTTTTTTTTTTTTCTCTATTGCTTGTCAATGTAGCCTTTTCCAGTTGAGAGATGCAAATACTCAACTATAAATTTTAAAATCAGAAGGGTTCCCGTGTTCTCTCTAGCAGCCAGGGATGGAGAAACGCTCCTTTCCCTGCACAGCTGGAACGCTTGAGAGCTACAGAAATAAGTGATCTTTTGCTGGGATTTGCCACATCCCAAAGACTGCTGTGCAGGTTGTTTGGAGGTCACCTCCAGACCGGCCAACCTTTATACACTAAATGTAGTGCAAGGCTCCAGGTGTGCTCATCTCCCAGCTTGACGTTTAGCTAGAGCAGGAAGTTCATGCTGGAAGGGGAAGTCAAGTTTCCAGGAAGGAAGTAGCTTGCTCCGTCCTGTCCCCAGTGCTGTGACTAACCCTTCAGTATCCATTAATCACTGCTTTATGGATGGTTGCTTATGTGTAATGGGATTCCTACAACAAGGTCATTTCCAAAATTTAAAAAAGTCTCGGAAGACTAGTATCTAATTTGCTTCTATCTAATCTCCTGGCATCTCTATAGTCCAAATGGTATGAAAAAACTGGACAAATGGCCCAAGACATCAGTCAAACATGACTGGATTAACGGATAATTTACATTAGGTGATCAACAACCAAATGTGCACTGAAAGCAGCTGGTCTCTTGTTGAAGTATGAAGGTCTTTTCACTTCAAAATTGTCATTAAATTATGTTTATAATGAAAGGAATAAAAGAGGATCTAAAGTCAAAATCAGAATTCCAGTCATTCAAGTGATAAGTCTATCAAGTAACTTAGAAATGGCCAACGTGAGGCCAGATGATCTGACATGACTTTCTAAATCCTAGGCTTTACAACTGTTTAATTCCATCAAGAACCAGCAATCACTAGGGTTGGCATTCAGTCGACCGGAAAACACTTAGCCTAAACAGGCCCTTGTATGTTAACCTGCAAAGTATTTTTCCCCACATACACTCAGATGCCTCCAGCCTCCTCCAGATCTCAAGAGATTTTAAGCCAGGAACAAACATGTCTGCTTTTTAATTTTTCCAAGTAAGTTCTTTTAAGAAGTGTTGGTGATGCAAGTCAGGGGTAATACTGCAGATAGTTTTGTTCTCATGAAAACCTTTTTTTTTTTAAACTTAGAATTCCCTGAATACATTTGATTAATGTGTGGATATATCTAAATTTTCCAACCTGTTATGGTTGTTGTGGTTATTACATGGCTGTATTGTAGAGTCTAAAATCAACTCATGGGAGACTCTGTGCTACTCCTAACTCCTAGTTAGTGATACACAAAGTCTGAGTTGGTCAGGGAGGTGGAATGCCACCATCTGCTCGGGCATCCACACACCTTCCTCACACCTTCTCCTGGCCAGGCACAGGGAACATTTCCTTCTCACAGAAGAAGTGAAGAGAAATCCACAGAAGTTCTGTCTCTTACCCACCAATGTCACGTAGGCAGCCACCAGCACCCTCTGCCCTGAAGCCTTGCAGGGCATGTGTTCCTTCCCCAGGCTGTTGCCTGGCTATCTTCTCCTGGAACATGGCATCTAGATGTAGGAGTTTCTAGACCATACATTCTCCCTGTGGCCCTGGCCCACATGGGCCCCTGCCTGAAACGCTCCTGCTAAGTCCCAGCACCCCTCTCTACCTGCCAAGCCTCCCCCAGCCCACCCAATCATGGCTATCTCTCTGGGTCCCCTCAGCCTTCAGGCCTCCCAACATGAAGAACATGTTCTGGTAAACCAATTCCAATGCATGCCCCACTGCACTGATGCAGTGTGAAGATAACACTGCTGTGAACTCAGGCAGAGGTCAAATACCACCAACCTTGGCTCTTCCTGGGCCTCGAACCACCTGCCCCAAGGAGGAATGACACGTGCAGTGTAGTCCTGGCCTCTCTGCAGTTAGGGGTTGCACACAGGTGGGCCTGGCACCTGCTTTAGGGGTTGCACACAGGTGGGCCTGGCACCTGGCCTTGAACCCCCAAGTATGGGCCACTGGGCCCAGAAGCCTGGCTTCTGGGTGCCCGCCATGGGTCTCAGTCCCACGCACCTGAGCCTGCTTCTCCAAGCCCCGCTAGTCACTGAGCTGCTCTCCACGGCAGACACCCCTCATTGATTCCTGACCCAGCCTCTGCCTCAGTCGTAGCCTTCCACAGTCTCCCCACACCATGCACAGCCAACGCATAAATGTGTGTTTGTAATCAGGACATTTTGTATACTGTGCTTGCTTAATCACTTCCCTGAGTCACAAGGCTGTCTCAGGGCCCAGGTGTGCCCTTCACTCTCCAGTCTTCAGACTGACTGATGTGTCTTACATGCTTCCATAAAGCCCTGACCTGTACCATGTGGGGAGAGGCAAGTACGCCTCCTTTGTTCATCCATGACCATTCTTGAAGTGAGAAAAGTTTCACTGTTAAGACCATTCAGCAGATGTGGAAACTGAGACTCAGTGAAGTTAAGGACCTGGCCCGGAATGGCAGTTAATAGGTGGCAGAGAGGAAGCCACACCAGGCGATCTGGCTTCCAAGCCACGATCTTGACTGGCTTGCTGCACCCTAGACAGACACTAACAAGTGTGTGAAACAAAGGCAAAGCCAGCCCCCCATTCCAGTGGACTGGGCCCAATCCCTGCCCCTGCATAGGCTTTAAATTTGTCCTTCCTACCCTCCAAATCTGCTACCAGGGCCCATGGTAGCTTTGATCCTAGGTCAAAATTCATGAGTAGAAACTGCAAGGGAAACGTCCCTCCCTTGGGGATTTCACAAGCGCTAACCTCCTACTAGGCTCATTTCTCATCACAGATCAGCACTCAAGGAGCACCAGCTTACCTTGCCGCCTGGGAACCTTGCCGGGACCCTCTCCCGCATCGGGCAGCCGGCTGCTCGCCCGGAGCCCGCCACCCATGCCGTCCAGAGAGGCCGAGCCATTGGGCTGGCTGCCCAGAGTGCTCATGTGGGTGGGGATGGGCTCGAAGGTGGGGTCCAGCTCCAGGATCAGCCTGTTGAGCTGCTCGATGGACTGGTCGATGTCCAGGGTGGGTGAGCCCGGGGAGGGGCCTGTGCCCAGCTCCAGGCCAGCTCCGTTCACGACTGGGTCCTCTGGAAACCTGTGCTTGAACGCTTTGCCAGGCGAGGGTTGCTGTGTGCTAGGGGGATGCGGCCCACTGCCAACACCCCTCTGGACGGCCACTCTGCTGCTGGCCCCGCGGGCGGGGGTGACTGGGATTCTGGGCTGGGCCTGGATGAGACCAGGACTATCTGTGGGGCCACGGCTGATGAGCCTGGCCTCCCCGTCAGGGGTGAAATTGTACTCATGAGCCACCACCATCTGCTGCTGGCGCACCCAGGTCTGCGTGGAGTAGCTGCTCTGCCCAAAGACCTGTGTTTGGGCGGACACAGAGGGCTTCCTCAGCAAGGGTGAGGGCTGTTTAGGCTCTCGGCTCCCAAAAGTCCGCTCCCGCTCATAGAGAGGGTCCACGCTGAGGCCCAGGTCTGGCGCGAGGGTACCTTGCGGATCTTCACCAACGTTGCTGCCAAAACCGTCAGACAAGAGTGAGTTCTGGCTGCTCTTATGACAGGTGAAGGGGCCCAGGTGGGCTGACTGTGGCCCTTCTGAAGAGGACAGGGTCCCAAGGCTGTCCACACTATGCAGGTCATGGTGGGGCATCTCGTCATCCAGAATGTCTGTCTCCCGGTCCTTCAGAGCGGCATCTCCATTCACATGGACCTGGGCTGGCACCACGTGGCGTGTCCCACTGTACTTGCTGCGAGCATCAGTCATCTCCTTGAGGGGGCTTCCAGGGTCTTCCAGGCCAAAGCCACTGAGCAGCTGGTCCAGTTCAGCCTTCTCCTGGGCACTCAGGCCCCTCTTGGTTCCCGGAGCCAGGCGCTCTTCGGTCTTATCGGTCCTGACTGAGGCTGTGGAATGGCCTGAGTCGCTGCTAACAGACAGGGTATGGTCACCGTGGTCCGGGCTACTGGTGGCCGGGATGACCTGGGAGCCACCTGGGATGCCAAGATCGGAGGAGCTCTTCTTCCTCACTTTGGCGTAAAGGCTGCCATCTACAGGGCCCTGCGTGTGCAGCACTGCGGAGAGAAACCACAAGAGAGGCATTAATTCAGGGCTTTAATTCAGGGAGCATCACACTCTCAAATGAGCTTGTGCATTTGTCTAAACAAACACATGCATTCAGAGCACGACTTATGATAAACGGGGACAAAAACGAATCTAAGATCACAAAAGTTCTATCTTCACTCTGCAGAATGCATATGAACAGGAATTCAGATCACCAAACATCTTTAGGCCCCAGAAACATTTTTATTTTTCTCTGCAAACTGCTATTTAGAGAAGCTTTGGGATTCTGCACCCTTTGAACCATCTTGTCTCGAGGGCTCATTGTTAATTTCATAATTATTTTGAAGGCTGAGCCCAGCTCAGCTCACAAATCCCTAAGAACCAACTGCTCAAGCGAGACAAAGAAGAGCTTCTGCTCATATTGGCTTTGTGAGTATCGGCTAGGTGCTGGGTAGCAAATTCCTATTAAATTGAATAGCTGAATATCCGCTAAAATCTAAATATGGATCTTAATGAAAACAGAAAGTGCGGAAATTGATCTTGGGCCTTCCCATTTAGCCAAGCAGGTGCCCGATGAATGTATCAGGACCACATGATACTTGAGAGTGCCCTGCATGCATCGATTTCCATGCAAAGAACGTCGGGGAAACAAATATTAGGCCTAAAATGTGGGTGGGAAGAGCTGAATCCTCTGCTGCTATTATTCATCATGGCTGGCTGCGGCATTCAGTGGCTCCCCAGCCTCAATCTGCTGACTGGCAGTTTGCCGCGACCACACATGGCAGGTCCCCGTCAAGGGCCTCCTAAAATAAGCTGGAGTTTGTAGTCAGCACATCCCTCACGCTGCGGGGCTCCCCCTCCTTCCTCTACCGTGGAATTGCAGGCATTCCACAGTAAGGAAGCTGCTGATGGCTGGAAACCCTCACTGTTTGGGTACCTGGAATTTAAGAGGTATGAGCCACCACCTCCAGGCAGTGGTTGAACCTGACCCTGAAGTCCTCTGAAGGGACCTGCCCTGAGCATATGCCTTACGGCCCCCGGGATGCAAGCTGGATACACAGCTGTGGTCAGCAGCTGGTGGTTTTTTGGAAACACTGGGACATGTTGGGGCAGGGTCCTGAGAGGTATTGGGGTATTGTGCCAAGAACACACATACCTAGGGCTTCCTTCCTGTTTCAACCGTGTCCAGGGAGAAGCATGCAGAGAAGCAGGGATGGGGGGCTATGAACACCAGGATGCAGGCCAGATGGTCTGAAATGGCCCTGACCCTTATCTTAAAGTAGAGCAACTGCTGACATGAGATACGCTGGCTTTGACCATGATTTTGGGTAGCAGTATCAGGAAAAGCTGCTGTTTACTAAGCAGCTCTTACTTACAGGGCAGGCACACAGCACATTTTCTCTAACTTTCACAGGATGACCTAACTACTGAATCTGATGTTGTTATTCCTTGTTTATCTATAATGAACTCAAGCTCAAAGAGAATAAGTAACTTGTTCAAGTTTAGGCAGCCGCTAGGAAGCAGAAGTGGGCTGAGGACTCAGGCATGCTAGTCCTGAAGCCTGTGTGCTCCTGCCAGTCCACCGCATACCTGCTCAGAGGGCACACACATGAAGGCTCTGCCAGTGGCCCCACCCACGGGGAGGTGACATTGAATTCACATCGCTCTGGGATTAGTGAGTGACCCTGGGTCAAGCTTCAGAACAGGCAGGGACTGAAACACCTACTGCACTCAGCTCTGTACAAATGAAACCAAGGGATGCCTGGGACACTGCTCTATGTTATAAGTCATGTGCAAGTGTCACTCTACAATTATGAACACGTAGAACATCATCCATTCGTCGAAGCACTAAGGCTTGTGCGGGAAAATGGCCCCGGGAGAAAGCTCTCTCGGAAGGACATGGGTTCAAATCCTGACTCTACCCCACCCCCACTCTTGGGGTTCTACCAGCCGGTGCATCCACCTTGACCTTCAACTTCCCAGCTATAAAACGGGGGTGTGGGCAGATCATTCCATGTAAAGGTTGACCTGAGAATTAAATGGCATAGCACACAGGTGAGTGTCTTTACAGGCCCTGAGTACATATCTGTTTAATTTGGCCTCTGTTTAGATTCTCTGTTGCCAGGAAAATGAAAGTAATATAAGCCCTGGTAAATCATCCCTTCTACTATTCAGAATATGAGGAAAAAAGGAGAAAGCGCTGATAAATGGCTTCTGCTCGGTAAGAATGACAGAGACCCCCCCCAACCACAACAGAGGGGGCACCACATGGCCATCAGTCTAGTCTCACACCCATGGCAGCATGAGCCCACTCATTATAAAAACAGATAACATGCTGCTAAGACTGTACATTTATGACTTCATGTCCTTCTCCCTAAATATGAATTAAAATGAACTGGTACAATTACTGTAAAAAAATTATTCTAATGCAAATGAAATGCTGCCCAGATGTGCTTATTAATCAGTCTGAGATAGATCCTTCAAATGCCCCCCACCCCGCTAGAAACAGTATATAAAAAAGAGCCTGCATAAATTGCTAAAGAAGAAGATACTCCCTTGGTTGGGGAGCTGTGAACAATCCTATTTTTAAATGTTTTTATTCGCAGTAGAAATCTTAAAATACTAATAGATACATTAAAAACAGCACCATTTCCATGATCATGAACTAAGCATTTTATCTACGCAAGGCCCAGTTCTCAGCCTTCAAGGCAGGGTGTCATTGAATCCTGGCACCCCAGAAGGGATGGACAGCCATCTTCCCACAGGGGAGCAGGCCACGGGACAGAGGGGGCCCATCCAGTCTCATCCAGCAGCAAAGATCAGCTTGGACTCTTCCTGAACTTCCTTCTATGCCTTCTACATCAGAAAAAGCCAAACAAAATTTAAACCTACAGGAAACAAAAAAACATAAAACCAATCGAGTGAATGAATCCCAAGGCAGAACTGGTCACGCTCCTGAATTACTTTGCAGAAGCACACGTCTTCCAAAAGGCGCAGAGCTCTGGGGAGGTTGTCCCAGGAACTCTACAGACACCCACCTGCCTGCACCCATATGGCTCTGATCTTGGGTGAGAGGACAGGGGAGTTGGCCTCAAGTGGAGAGAGGGAGAGGGGTCTCCAGAACTCACCGTTCCTGTCTTGTATTCTGGTGAAAGACTACCGCTTTGCAAGAGGAAGTGCTTGAACTGCAGTTGGACAAACAAGACTCCTGCATTTCCCTTTATCCTTGAAGGTAGGATTCCCATCCCCACACTTTGAGTGTGTGCCCGGTCATGACATTCAGAATGTTCAAGCCTCTGGTTCTTCATTCATAAGAAGAAGTTATGAAGAACTATAGAAAATATATGTAACATACCCAGCTCACAGGCTCCTAATAAGGGCAACCCACCCTGATTACTGTTAAGAGCCCTTTCCACAGTGGACAAGGCCCAGTGTCCTCTTCGTGGACTCATCTCCTCACTGTCAGCCCTGCTGCTCCCAGACCACAGCAGGTGTGCACCTGCCCTGCCGTGCTCGGCCCCAGAGCTCCCATCTTGACTCGCTCCTTCCCCTCCCTGGTGGGGGCTGCCCCAAGCATCCTTTCCTGCTGAGTTTTAGCCATAGCAGTGCCTACATAAAGACAGCCTGTGCGTTTACCCTTCATCATGTATTGCCTGTCTCCACGTAGAACTTAGGCTCCCTGTAGGCAAGGGTTCTGCTTTGTTTCACTAACCCTCTTGTATCCCCAGTATTAGATAACACCCTCAGCACCAAGTGGACACTGAGTCACCAAGAGGCTAAATGGCCCAGCTTTTTCTTATGTGACAAAACCTGGGGAACGATTCTGGAAAGTTCTGCTGCCTTAGCAGGCAACCCCCCCCCCAAAAAAAATCAAACAACCAAACAACCAAAAACCCACAACAACCCACAAGAGTCTAAAGGCAGAAGCAGTCGATAGCCACCCCATCCTGGGCATGTCCAATCTCCTCAAAGGCAGGCCTTGGCAACTTGAAGTCCCAGGTCTCTCACCTTCTGGGCATCCAAACAACCTCTTCCCCAGGCAGCACGGCTGGGTCCAGCCATGCACGAAAGCCAGGAGCAGGGCTGGCATTGCTCCTCACTCACCTGGCTGGTCCTCAAATGACACAGAACAAAACTGGAAAAGTACCTGAAGTCACTCGATTTACGGCTTCCAAAATTTCAAAGAAAACAAGTTATGATCCTTGAGGTGAGCCTATGTGTCCACTGAGAAGGACGCAGGGGCCTGAGGTCCAAGGGAGATCTGAACACTATCTGACCCCAGTGTGCTCGCAACTGGGGTCACGAAGATGAACGAGACAAAGCCTGGCAAACAGTAGGTGCCTAGCAAACAGTACCATGCTGCCTGCCACTTCCAGTCCTCTTTAGCATCCTGCCTCCTGTGAGTGGACGTTCCACTGCTCAAGTCTACACAGCTCCAAGCAGTGGGGGTGGTACGTGTCCTTCCTCCTCCCTGTGTATCCTCTATCTCCCCACCTGCAAATCCAGTGACTTTAAACTGTGCTAGAGAAGGGCTCCCTCATCTAAATACTTGCTGCCATTGTTTGGCTTCTGAGTCGAGGGGTTCGAGACCAGCCCGGGAAACTTGGCAAGACCTAGTGTTTACAATAAATTTTTTTTTTAAATAGCTGGGCATTGTGGTGCTTGCCTGTGGTTTCAGCTACTTGGAAGGCTGAGGCGGAAGGATCACCTGAGCCCAGCAGGTCAAGGCTGCAGTGGTGTGCCAGCCTTGGTGACAGAGTAGGACTCCAACTCAAAAAAAAAAAAAAGATATTCAGAATAAGAGCAATAAAAAAGAACCATGACTAGAAATGAAACCTAACCGGGGACATGGGAGCAGGGTCACTGCATGACTGAATGCCTATCTTGCCACAATAAATGAAACAGGAGCCCAGACACTCTTGTTCGAAGCCCCCAAAGACTGGTCCATCTTTCAAGGATATCCTTCTTTAGTTGATGGCAATTGCTCCTTATGATACAGTCCTAGTTTGAGAAGTGATACAGAAAGTAAATTTCTGCTTCCAGATCAGAGAAATGACGTGGCTAATCAAACTCCCATCTGTGGTTCCTGGGCATGGGCTGTGGCTTTCAGGAGCTGCCCCAGTTGGCTCCAAGGGGCAGGGAGGGTGAGCCCCCCAGGGGAGGGAGGTTGTGAGGCTTCGTGCCTCTGTTCTGTCTCTGGATCCCGATGTGCCATCAGAGCAACTGCTGCTGTGACAGGGGTGATAGGGCAAGGACAGAGAGTTTCTCAAAGGCAGGGTCCTGCCCCTCATTTGCCCACACATTGTTTTGAAAGACTGAATAACATGTTTTAGCTTTCTGCTTCCAGCTCAAAGGGAGCATAGGGAAGACTGAAGCCATTCTGCATATGCAAACTCTGGTCCCAGGGTGGGGGGAAGTAACTTGCCAAGATTCGTTCCAGTCCAGGGTAAACCATCTCACTCAGCATCCCCCTTCCCTCTGCACTGCCACCACCCTCAACTACCCAGAGCCCAGGGACTTCCTTTCAAAGGGAGCTTGCCGTTCACTGTCTGGCAATTATTTCCCAGCAGCAAGGACCTAGTTAAAAATCAAACAAACATAAACGTGGCCCGGAATGACTTCCGCTGCATGAAATACCAGTGAGGTTTATCACCTGGAAAAGAGCCAGGAGGAAGATAATATAAAGCAGACATTCTCGTCTCCTTAGAGGACAGCCCCTACAGCAACGGACTTCCCACCCATGCCTGCCCTGCCAGGGATCACTCCCTTTCCATCCAACTCTACTTCTGAAGTGTGGCTTTTGCATAAGGAGAAGGCGCACTTGGGAGATACTTCAAAAGTAACCCTCAAAACCAAGGAAGACCAACAAGCAAACACTCCTTTCCATCCCGGCTGAATAGACTAACCGATGCCTACCTGTGCTCACAGGTGCGCTGACAATCAGCTAGCCAAAGGGATGGCCGACCTCATATCCTGCACTCAACAACCAAAGAGATGAATCACTCATCAGTAACTCATTCAGCTGTCCATGGGCACTGCTCCCAACAGAAAATTGGTTTGAAACAAAGGAGGGACAACCCTGATAGATATATAAAGCTACATGAAAGTAGAATCTGTCTTTCTTTGACTTTCCTCTCCTGTCTATGTGTGTGACAGGTTTGCTTTAAAAGAAATTTCTCATTTCAAAAAAGCTAACTCTATCCTCTCTGCAAGTCCTTCAAAGAAGAAACCAAAAAAATTGCTCTCCATGACTGTCAGAGTTGACTGAGCACTTGCTATGGCTGCCAGCTGTAAGGATTTAAGAGGTCTATTTGACACAGTCCCTACTATGTGCCAGGGCGCGGATCAGTCCTTGAAGAACACAGAGAGGAAGGGGCTTTGGAGCATTTCACAGCATCTGAATAGACAGGTCAGCAGAGGTGGGGGAGTTATGGAGGGCAGGGGGGAAGGGGAAGGAAGGCATCACTGATGTTGATGTGGCTGCTTCAAGTGAGCCAGGTGAGGCCACAGGAGTCAGCAATGTCATTCCAGGGGAACAAAGAGAATTAGGGAAATGCCCTCTCCTGCAACCCCGTGGATGTCCTAAAGAAAAAGCTGCCGTGCCAGTACCTTCCACGTGCCAAGCACACTGTTACGCTCCAGGAATCTCACTCAACCCCTGTAAAGCAGTCAGGGTTACTCAAAGTAATCCTGTAAAGCTGGAAATAGAAAGCCCATTTTGCAGATGAGAAATCAGAGACAGAGTCTAAATTTAAGATTTTTTTAAAAGTTTACCGAATAGAATATCTGGAAATCTAACCCACTTTCTTTCAATTAAAACTCCATGCTTTCAGTTCCTTCAAAATGATGAAATTCTAATCCTGACCGATACTTCCATAGGCAATTAACAATTTAACTTTGGAAAAAAATTCATGTGAATGTTTTCTCTGTAGCTTCCACAGATAACATATCTAGAGCAAGCCACACACACACACACACACACACACACACACACACCCTCAGACACTCACTCACTCCTCAGAAACTATTGAACACTTCATGTTTTCCTCTTTAACTCCTGAAATGAGTCATTATCTGGGACAGACTCCTAGGTTTTCACAGCAGCTTGTACCGATGGTCACAGTTTTATGTTCCATTTTCTAAAACAAAGCAGGTGTATTTCTATTCCCACAATTAATGCACTCAGGTGCTGTTCCTGGCATGAACTCCTTGGATCCCTCCATGTGCCCACCTCACTTACAGCCCCCATTGGGGTCAGGAGTCCTAGACTCACAAGAGGAAACAGAAAAATGTGGGATGGGAAAACAGTGGGATAGAAAAACACCTCTACCTCAACCACCACAGGAAACAAGCAGAAGCTCTCCAAACATGGCCACTGACAGTCCTGTCTCCACACCGCCTTCAGATGACTCACTTGGGGCCACCTGCTGGATCAGTTCACCATATCCAAATAGTCCCGATAAGTGTAGGCAATGGGTGAGATCAGAAGCCACAAGCCCCCAAGGTGAGGCTTTGATAACTGCATCCTTCACAGGAAGAGTGTCTAAGAAGGAAAGGTTTCACTTTCAGGAATAAGCACTTATCTCCAGGTAGCCTTGGACCACGCTGAGTGGACGCAGCCAGATACAAAGGCTCCACTGTAAGTGATATTCTGCGGCAGGGATATGGGGTCTAGACTCAGGCAGGTGTGGTCAGAGGCAGGAGAGTGGAGGCCGCAAAGGAGACGAGAGAGGGTTTGGGCAACAGAAATGTTCATGCCTTGATCATGGGAGTGTCATGGTATAATGCTTGTCAAACTCAGACAGTTTAACACAAATTAGAGCAACACTGCATGTAAATTACACCCCAGTTAAAACAACCATCACGAGATCAACACAGAAAGAGTGTCACCATAGACCAGGCCCCATCCTGCTGTTGCTCCCTCTGGCTCCTCCCCCCCTTCCCTTCCTCTCCCTCTCCCTCTCCATCCCTGTCAAAGGTCCTTCTTCCTCTTGTAGACTCCGTGAGATGGTAGAAACCCTCTTCTCCTTGGGAAAATTGTTGTGGTCCCTTTGCACCTCACAGTGACATAAAGGTCTGTTTCGACTTCTTCACTGGAGCGATTTATGTGCACATCTTCACTCCATATCTAGACTTCCTGGCATAATCCATCTGGGCTTCAGTCCTGGCTTGACGACAGCTGTGTCACCTTGGGTGAATTACCCAACCTCTCTGTGCCTCACTTCCTTTGTCTGTAGAGAATTAACCTAGAGAAGGGGGTGTCCCATGATATTGACTCCCAGGACCACTATGATTCAATGAGACCAACACAAAGGGTATGGCACCGGCAGGCACTGGGCAAACTCTCCTTTCTACACTTTGTGCCCCACTTGGTTGAATGAAGAATTCCCAGAACTCACATGACTCATATCTGCATATCCCTTGGTGCCAGAGCTCAGGGGACAGGAGGCTCCATGAGCATATCTAGTGAGTGAGAACACGGAACTCAGGTCACCTGACCGCACGCGTTGAGAATTACACCAATGCATCATTTTCTACAGTAAAAGGTGCATTTATTTTTAAAATTTATCCACAAGTTCCATAACTCATAGCGTGGCATAACTCAAGCAGTCCCAATGTTGCTAAATGTTCACACAGGGTGACTTCAACGGCCAAGTGGCTTGTTCATGCTCTGAGCAGGTGTAACCTTGTTTCCCCAGCCCACATTCTTCTGTTTCCTTGGTGACTGACAGCAGAGATGACAAATGCAGTAGCAATAAGCCAGCTGAGCAACCAATCACTTCGCACACATTGCCTCATTTGAGGATCAAAACAAACCCAGAAGGGGCTCAGGAGTCCCCTCTGTGGATTCCGTGAGGTCAAGGCACCATGAGGGACTGGGAAAGTACCCGGTCCACAGGGCAGGAGCAGGAAGACTCAGCAGACATTGTTATGCACACTCAGAGAAGCCCTCGCTGCATCACATCAGCTCTCCCTCGGCAGCCGGAGAACGTTCCTTCCAAACTTGCTAAGTCAGCCAACAGACAAGCAGTGTCACTGGCAATGGACTTGCGAGCATCCTGGCAGACCATTCAGCAGATGGGTCTGGTGCTACGTGATGTGGACAGCCCGCATGCGACTTCAGTGCTGGTGAAGATGGGTGCTGGTGGAGTGACCAGATTTCAGTCTCTGGAGCTCAGAAGAGTCCACCACCAAGCCTGGCAGGCTGAAAACGAGGCTGGGACATAGATGGGGTTCCACGGGTCAGCAAGGAGGCGACGAGTCTTCTCACTTCTACAGTCAAGAGGACAGCTGTGGGTAGCTCTGGTGATGTCCCCAGGGTACCTACTTCCCTAGTACCCTGCAGGCACAGGAGAACCAGGCCATCATAGTCAGGAAGAAATGTCTAAGCCAAGGGCTCCTTCAAGGGGAGTCAGTATTACTCTGCATATTACATATGCAAAAACTGCTCTTTTTCCACGTGGATATTTATAATTAGAACATTTATAATCTCTCAGTAAAACAAGGTTTGCTTTTCTTTTATTACAATAAGATTCTGCCTCTGTGCTGATGAAAGATTTCCTGGGTTTGTATTGAATCATTTTCCATTCCAGAGAAAACCGAGAGCTAGGAAGTGATGGCTATGCTTGAACGTTCTAGAATTCTGCCTTTAATCTACCAAATCAGAGGCTCCATGACTGATATATCCCAGGGTGGAATGAAATGTGCCCCTTTCCTTTTTTAAAAAACAAAAAAAGATGGTAAACTGTTACTCTACAGAGGCAATATCTACGTCTCCCCTTGGGTGGAGTTCCAAAAGAAACTCCATTCTAAGCTATCCTTCTCTTGGGGCACAGCCTCCCCTGGAGAGCGACCTCACTGGTCCTGAGCTCCTGGACACAAAACCTCACTCTGAGCTGCAAGACAGGAAGCACTGAGGGCAGTACAGAAGTCGCAGGTAGTAGCACCAGGACACTGCACCAAGCCTGTCCAAGAGAGCACTGGAAAACCCCTCCCTTTGGAGCAAAGCTGAGCTTTGTGCTCATATTCTCCAAAAACAAGGCAGAAGCTATAAATTCTTGGAGAAATACAGAGCAGGAGAAAAAATAACAAATGCAAGAGCAGGGTGGCGCCCATCCAGCCACAAACCACCTTTCTGGGCAGGAAGGTACCCACCTCGCAGCAGCTGAAACCGGCTGGATTCCAAACCCTCCCGTGGTCTCCTGGGCGAGGCTCTGGAATGCAGCGATAAAGAAGCCTGGGCTCTGACTGCCACTGCGGCAGGCGTGTCCCGGACATGGCCAAGGTGCCCCTGATGGCTGCACAAACAGCAGATTGGGCCAGGGCAGCTCCACAGGCAAACCCCTCATGCCCAAGTGCATGCTGGACATACAGCAGGTGCCCATCTCAGAGGCCTGCTGGCCAGTTTGCCCAGTTTCTTTTCAGACACTCCTAACTGTGAAAACACACTTGACCTGGGCCAGGAAAATAGAAGGTCCTGTTGGCCTCATCGGAGGCCACCCAAGCTGGCCTGCCACAGAGGCAGCCAGAGAGTTCCAAACACACACTCCATGTCAGGCCATAACAGAACTCCTCCTCCAAAAGCAGCACGTAAGTGATATCTTCTAGCTTGCAAACAAATAAAGGCATTCCTAGACAAGTTCCGAACGGCATTCCTTCCTGCCAGGTTAGAGCTTCAGTTCTGGTGATTTTTCCACCCCATGACCCCCTCTCCTCCTGGTTACCACCCTCTCTGGCCCCCTGAAAGTCTTGGCGAGTTGGCAAGGTTCAAAGCTGCAGAAGCCACATACACACGCGCACGCACATGTGCACATACTACCTGCTTACCTTCCTTCAAAGCAGCCAGGCAGCTCTTTGAGTCTGCAACTGCTAGCCTCGGTTTTCCTTAAAGAACCCTCAGCAAGAGGACAGCGGCATCCCTGTGGTGCGGGGCATGCCGCCTTTCTCCTGGGGCACCTGGCCTCCTACTCCAGCCAGCACAAAACGTAAGAGATCTTGTTGGCTATGCAGGGACTTTGATTCTGCCAAAAAGGCCCGTGCAGTGTAAACAAAAGGGTGGGGTTTAGCGCAATCAGGTTTAGTGAAATTTGAACCCTGGAGGCCGAGGAGGCGGGGACAAGAGTTCCTCTAAGAAGTCCCGTGGCTTTTGCACTCACTTCTGAGCATTCTGAAGGGATGTCAGGAGCCAGCACCAACCCTAGCAGCTTATACACCACAGGTTTGGCCTCCATTTGCTGTCTCCAAAATAACCAGCCAGAAAAATCTCTGCTGTGCATCCTCCATCTCCTGAGAGCTGTTTCTGGCTGTTGTACTCAATGTGGCTGAGAGCATAGCGTTAGTGTTAATTGCATACAGCATATTTTGTGTGGTTTCCCTGAACATCCCAGACCTCTGTGCCCTGAGGAACAAATCTTTTTCATCTCAGGCCTCATTCCATTCAACATAGGTGGGCGTCAGCTGGTGGCGCAGCCCTTTGCTTTGGCTGAAAATTGGTCACAGCACCGGCCACATGCTTTTACTCTTTAAATGAACAGAACACACCACAGCAAACAAGCAAAAACCCATTCTGATGCCTTCAGGTTCCCACAAACAGCACAATGGAAACCCTTCTAAATGCCACTTCTCAATCAGCTGTCCAGAGGACAGAGGACATACCTCAACCGTAAGTACAGACAGTAGGCAACAGATCTTCTATAAATCACCTGAGATAGTCACAGAGGCACACATTACTTACAGGATGTTAAGGTAAAACTCACCCTTGGGAAAAGGATCTCTTTTTTTTTGAGTTGGAGTCTCACTCTGTCGCCCAGACTGGAGTGCAGTGGCTGCTCCCAGCCACCGCAGCCTCGACCTGCTGGGCTTCGGCGATCCTTCCACTTCAGCCTTCCAAGTAGCCAGAATTACAGGCATGCGCTACCATGCCTGGCTGATTTTTTGATTTATTGTATAGATGAGGTCTCACTGCCCAGGTGGGTGTCGAACCCGCGGGCTCAGGCAATCCACTCACCTCAGCCTCCCAAAGGCGAGGGATTACAGGCTGAGCCACCGAGCCCGGCAAGGATCTCTTTTATGATGGGACATAATGTACTTCTTGTGCAAAGAGTTGTATTAAGTTGGTATTCGGTAAAGGGTATTGACTAACCCACTTTCCCATCAAGAGAAACATATTGTTCCCACTTTGCAAAGGACAAGATCACTGCAACAAGGCAGTGACTAACTTAACCACAAAATAGTTTGCTTTAAAGAACACACATCAAAGGAAAGAGATTAGGAGCAGATATTTGAATAACCTGGCTTGAGGACTGAAATGGATGTCTGTCTCTCCTAACCATCTGGGGTCTTGCCAAATTATAGCTAATTCTATGCCCAGATATGGGTAGAAGGTCCTAGCCTTCTTCAGGACACAAATCTTGAAATTAGACCTTTGCATCACAAAACTGTGCAAGAAAAACAACAACTAAGGTACCAATAACGAGTAAGAGAACAAAACATTTGTACACTGACCAGAGGACTCTTTTTTTCCGTTTCTAACAGAGAGAAGCTGAAGGCTTAGTTTATGTGTTCTACAGAGCATGTCCTTTAATGTTGTTCTGGGTTAGGTTTGATTTGGATGTTATTGGCTTTCTGGTGTTTGGGGTTTTTTTTTTATTTGGTAGCTGAGGGTGAGTTTTCTTCATGTGAATGACAGCTTTGTCAATGAGTCGAATATATGGCAACTGGAACCCACTGGTCTTCATATCTTGTTGTTTACGTAGCTGATGGCCAGAGAGCAGGCATGCTCAGAAGACGCTCCTTTTCCATATGTTCCCTGCTAGTGGGTTTTGATTATATGGAGCCTGCATGAGCTGTTGGTATTAACTTTTCTTGAAACAACGTGGTCTTTTGAAGCTTTGCTGATGTTTGGCCAGAAGGCAGCTCTGTGGCTCAGAGTGTTTGGAAAGGCCTCAGACCTTTTAATCCTGAAGAGTTGTAATTTTTTTGCACAGCCATTCCTCAGTCTGCTTGGGGGATTGGTTCCAGGACCAAACCCTCTCCAACCCTGTCAGTATACCAAAACCCATGCATACTCAAATCCTGAAGTCAGGCCTTCAGAATTCAAGTATAGAAAAAGTAGGCCCTCTGTATACGCGGGTTTTACACCCCATGAATGCCGTATTTTCAATCCAAGTTGGTTGAAAAAAAAATTGCATATAAGTGGACTTGCACTGTTGAAACTCAGGGTGTCCAAGGGTCAACTGTATATCTAATGAAGAAAGACTGATGGGTTTTTCAAATATCCCTGGAAATAGGTAGCCAAGTGGAATAGGAGGCCTGTAGAATGTTTAGCATGATTCCTATTTGGGACTCCATAAAGGCAGAAGAAACTTCCAGAAAGGGAAACAAATTAGAAGGATGGTGAAAGACGGGGAACTTCAAAAAGTAGTAGAAAATATCAGAGGCATAAGAATGTCCGAAGGCCAGAATATATGCAAGAAAGTTCACAGCAGCATTATTCATATTAGCCAAAAAGCGTAGCAACTCAAATGCACATTAGTTGATAAATGAATAAACAAAATGTAGCATACCTACACAACGGCCATTATCCTACCACAAAAAGGAATGAAGCAAAACATGGATTAGCCTCAAAAAGTTACGTTAAGCAAAAGAAGCAAGTCACAAAGGCCACACATCACATGACTCCATTTATGAGAAATGCCCAGAATGAGGAAAATATATAAAGAAAAAAAGTAGATTAGTGGTTGCCAGGGGCTGGGGAAGGGAGGAATTGGGAGTGACCGCTAATGGGTACAGAGCTTCATTTGGGGTGATGGAAATGATCTTGAATTAGAAAATGGTGACAGTTGCACAACCTCGTGAACAAACTAAGAATCCAAGCATTTACATTTTTAAATGATTAAAATGGTGAATTTATGTGGTGGGATAATGACCGTTGTGATATGAGTCTGGCTTCAATAAAAAGTAAATAAATAACAAGAATATCCCAAGGGTACATTGAGAAAACAACAGTGACCAGTCTAAAGCATGCACACCACACACAGGTTCAATGTCAAGCATCCAGTGGGACACAGACACAGGCTCTACCCCAGGAAGACAGGCAGTTTCTGCAACAATGCCTGGCCATGGAACATCCCAGGATGGGGAAGACACTCTCTTCGGTGCATTGGTCACAGAGTGAAGCTAGTGACAAAGGGAGTGACAGATGCCGTGGTCAGATCACCCCCAAGGGTAGAGTTCCAAGCAAAAAGTAAACTGCCCATCTGGAAAGATCAGGTGCAGCTTCCAGGGAGAAAACGATCTGACCTGCTGGTCACAGTGACCAGACAGCGCCTCCCATGAAGTCCTTTTTCATAAGGAGGGAAACAAGCAAGTGGCATCTAAATTAACATCACTTCTGACTTTAAAACATGGCACCACTAACTCTCAGCAAATGCAGTCCCCTATCTACCCATTTTCCCGCTGTCTCCTCTCTGGACATTCTCTTCACAGACTCATCCTCCCAACCTGACATCCCTGCCAGTCCACTGCACTGAGCCCACAGGATCCCTGTGTCCGCCTGGGCAGACTTAGCACTCCCAGGGCCTCCCCAGAGGGGCAGCTGTGTACCAAGAGGCTGGGGAGGGGCAGGCAAAGGCAAAGCTGCCCCTATATCACGCTGCTTCCACCCAAAGCTCTTTTCTCTCAGGAAACGTGTGCTACAGCATTCCCCAGTCCAAGTGGCTGCCATCACCTCCCTTCCCAGCCTGTCTCCCACATTCATAGCCAGCTTTGGCCTAGGCTAACACCCTAGAAAACTGTCAACATTTGACTGGGACCCTGGCGTTGAGTCTTTGGACTTTAGAGAATTTTCTTCAGTTTGACTTTAGCATCTCTCATGACGTGACGTTGACTCCCACCATGCTTTCAAAGTCTTGAGCTCCTCTGGCATGGCGGCCAGCCCTCGCCCTTCTCTCATGGCCACTACGGCTCCTGCTTTTCCCGCATACGTTGGGTCCTCCCCTCAGCGCTGTAGAGTTGGAGCCGACGCCCTCCAGCACCAACTCAAGGACATCAAGAGCAGCATGGATCCACTGTGCTTCCTCCCGTAACCCATCTAAACCCACGGGCATTGCTGCCTCCTTCGACTATGGCCCACGCATGTCCTGATGTGCACACCTCCCAAATCACAGAGGCCCTAGCTAGTGGGGTCCTCACATCACTGGACACACCACGCTGCCCACCCAAGCACCACCTGTTGTCAAGCTCTCTAGGGTCCCGGGGCCCCCATGACCTGCACTGCTGCCTCCTCCCAGCAGATAGCCTCTCCTATTGTGTACAGGTCAAGAGAGACCGTTATGGGTGAACTTATTGTCAGTCCTCCCTCTCTTTCTCGGCATCCTGACTCCTGCCCTGGACTCTGGGTGCCCAGGGTCCTGGATGTACCCATCACACTATTAGCTTCCCACTTGTATCAGGCTACTTCCTACATGCACTGACCTCAGCATATTGGGAGAAGGAGCGTCACAGCTGACGGCCGAATCTCTACCCCAGGCTTTACCAACTAGCTGTATGACCCCTCAAATTGCAGTACAGATTAAACACGTTAATGCGAGTTGCTTGCTGAGAACAGTGTGCAGCCTGCAGCCAGCAATCAGCAAAGGTGAGCTCTGATTATAACAGCCATTTGCAGTGACAGCCCTGTCCTGGCCTTTGTTCAGGGCTGTGAGTCTCCCAATCAGTTGCATATCTGCAACACCTCAGCATTAATAATGTCCAGCATGGGGGCAGGGGGGGCGAGACTAGGCATCCAGGGTCCTACAGAGGCCACTGCATAGGCACAAAGACCTTCTGGTTTCCTTTAATGAACGCCCCAGAATGGGACTGCACTGCCTTCATTCCCCAGATGACCTGCCCATGTCCTGTGATCTATAATTATCAACAGAGCAATATTTTATATGTGCAACAACAAACAGCATACCCACAATACTACGAGAAAGATGGTTCCCTCACAGTATCTGCCCCCTACTCAGGAAAGATTCCAGATTGACTCTAACTCTCAGGGGGTCCCCTTTCTCTTTTTCATCCTGCCTCATCATACTCAAGAGTTCAGCAGCATCTATGGTCACTGGGACCCATTCCTAATCTGACGACAACATATAGCTACTGACACCAGCAAGGGCAAAGCATCACCACTGACATTGCCACCGACACCACCAATGGCAAAATGTCACCACTGACATCACCACCAACACCACCAAAGTCAAAGCATCACCACCAACACCAGCAAGGGCAAAGCATCACCCACTTGACACCACCAATGGGAAAGGATGGCTACTGAAATCTTGGCAGAATTCCTACAGTCCACAACAAATACTGTTATTGCTCTATTTAGCCGGATTTCAGTGAGAATAGGTTCCAGGTACAAATTTGCTCACATCTAATACTGATAAAAATAAATATGATAAGATTTTCATAGTATAATGTTCCTTGGAATGTTACCACCACTAAATTAAATTTTCCACACTGAAGTTCAAAGACTACATGTCAAAGCATGTATTATCTTTGCTAACAAGTTACTGCCATACACATAAAAAGAAACACTATACATTTCTGACTCTAGGTATGTAGAAAAAACTTCCTGGAGACAGCTGACCACTGCATCTGGGCCCCATCAAGTGGACAGAAGTCTCCCAGCATCCACAACTGCCAGGCTGCAGGCAGGACAGGCATGAGACAATTGCTCAGGTCACCTTCCTCTTATCCAATGACACCTGCTTTCTCAGCTCCTGCAGCCAATGGCCTTCCCTGAGCTTCCCATCAGTCTCTTAGGACCTCACTGTTTAAGTCTTGCCTCTCAATTCTGGCCAGAGCACCTGCCTCTTTCTGTCATTGGATACCCACCTTTGACTGGCCCTGACGCTGGCTCCTCTATGTGACATGTTCTGATCCCATCCTGGTCCACACAGCAGAATGGCCACCTTGTCTCCTAGTCTGGTTCAGGGACCTACATGCCAGACCTCCCCCATCAAAAATGGAACTCTAGGGAGATCACTGTGCTGAGGCAACAGACCAGGGCAGCCTCAAAGCTTTGCTCTGCCTGACGTGCATCTTCCACCCATCAAAATGTCTGTGGGGAGCAAGGATCATGGCACAACCAGCTTTCATCCACAGAGCTGGCCAGAGTTGCTCCTTCCACGTGATACATTGAGCAAGTCTGAAGACCCCTTGACGCTCACTCTTCTTATATAACAGCACACATGGCCATTACAGCAACATCAACCTTCAAGAAATAGCTGAATGTTTTACAAAAATGTCCTCTGCAACCTGTGCTGACTATATTAAATAATCGAAGGAACACACCCACCGGCTATCCCACACCTTTGTCTTCTACTTCATATGATCTTGCCCTCCATGACATATCAGAGAACAGTAGCAGAGTATAACAACTGCTGTCCCCCTGTGTCCTTAGACCTATGAAGAGAATAAAAGATGACTTACATGCAACTGTGTGTGTGTTTAACATCAAGGATCTTGTTTGTCAAAATTTAAAAACAACCTTAACTATCTATAGTCCCCAAAACAACCACACAACTTTCAATGGCAGGACTCAGTCTTCGAATAAATCTGTATCTAGAACCCCAATATGAAAAATAGAAAAAGTTCAAGGTGGGACTGGTGGCTGTGGAGAGTTCCAGCAGAGGGCAATTGCGGAGAGGTTGGGCTGCTCCTTAAGAACCAAGGTGGAATGTTGGAGTCACAGGCACAGAGTCTGAAAGCCACTGACCCCAAAAACATCAATATTCCCGAGATCAGCACCAGCACCAAGAGAGCATCACCAGTAATGGCAGGAGAACTAACATGCGCATTCCCTCCTCGGCCCTGACGGCCCAAATGGAGCAGAGGCAGAGCATGAGGTGCACCTCAGTATATGGGATGCCTGTCCCCAGAGAGACAAAAAGACCGAGTCAAAGAGACCATCCCAGCTGCCCCGTTTGTATGAAAACTTCCCTTTCCCTCCCTTGGGAATACCTAGCTTCTCTCTGATTGGCAGCATTTTCCAAAGAGAGGAACACACAGCACAGTCTTGCACACATAACCTAAACGGCCTCTCCAGACAATTCTCTAAGCCTGAAAGAGAAGAGAGAGTGGGCGCACATATGCCTTCCCCTTCCAGTCAAGGGCTGAGGATGGTGAGGACACCGAGCATGCTGGGGACACACCAGCATGTACATGGGAGGCAAAGAGGCGCTGCCTTACTTCAATCCCAGCCCCTTCTCTCTCATGTTTTTGATTTGGTTTAGCAAACACTTCAAGTCCATAGGGACTTCTTCTCTGACTCGGTAGAACCACAAAGAAGAAGTAAAATGAAGTTGCAACCCTGCGTCTTCCTAGCTACAGATAGAGGTTCTCCCCAGGGAGACACAGACTTGAAGGTTTGACTTGAGTGTCATTCACACGGCCACCTTGCACCTGCCCATACCAGGAGCTGATGGAAGAACATGTCCGGGAAGAGGGACTTGACTCAGATACAGTTTGGTAAAAGGGTGTCAGCAAGAGTTTTTCAAGAACGGTAAGGACCAAACCCTCCACACATCAGGGTCTACACATATACTCTGCCACTTACACTCACTGTGTGATGTTGTGTGGCTCAGGGTACCAGGAGGCTGTGAGGTTGGAGCCCTCTTACAGGTTTACTTTCAGGGAACCCACCAGTAGAAAAACAACTGACCTTAGTCCCCACAGGTGAGTATTAATAGAGTACAAAGATAGGCAGTTTCAGAGACAGAATGTAGGGCAGGGGCATGAATCACTGTGCATGTTGGTTAAGCAGGCGTGGTCTTCACAAAGTAGAGGAGATACTGATGGTGCACAGCAGAGAGGGAGGTGAGGAGAGAGAGGCAGACTCAGCTGGCCTCAAAGAAGACACACTCAGTGCATAACACAGCAAAGCAGCCACCCTCCAGACCCTTTCCTGTGCGCACAGGACACACCCCCTACCGTGGGATTTTGGGGGTACCTGATGGCATTCTCCCATCACCCATGACTCTGCTTCCCCTGCTTCCTTCAGGGAGGCAGGATACCATGATTGGGAGACTCACACAGGCTAGTTTATGCAACCTTGTGCTAGACAACATACATTTGGAGGCAATTTTTCTGATTCCTCTCAGATTAGAAAAGTAACTAACACAATGAGGCACCATCTCAGGAACCGGAATAACTCCTCCAGTTGCCTGTAATGCCCCCCTTACTCTTCTGACAGGTTCCGTCTGTTTTTTTTTTTTTTTACATTTTTGTTCTATAATAGAATGACTGGTTTCCCATCTGTTTTTAAAAGCAGCCCCCCCCATGACTTGATCGTGGTTAACACAGCGTCTCATGCTTCAGACAGGAGGAAGTCAGCAGTGCCCTCCTTCCCAGCTGCTGTGCTCTCAAGTCATGCTTGAAGTCCCTTCTCTGGTGACATTAGGAGAATTCACTGTTTGGGTCATGGAACCACACCTGGAAGGGGTGCTTTGGGTTTAGGGGGCCAGAGGCTTACAGCCTTGTTTCCCAATTACAAGCTAAAGAGGGTGGCACTCTTTGAGGCTCCAAGCAGGGCCGCACGCCCTTGGTCCATCTTCACTTCGTGAGGGACATGTCTAAGGAGAGCTGCTTTTCATTTGAACTGACTAAGTGAGGAATGCTTAGAAAACCTTGGTTTGGGGGCAAGGTGTCAGGAAATATTCCCCTGTCTGGTGCAGAGTCAAACCAGACACTGTGTGAGGCCCCAGGGGCAGTTCTGGATGCTTGGGTGGCAGCTTCCCATCTTGTCAAAGAGGAACCCAGGCCATGGACGCAGGGTGCCAGCATTCCCGAGCAATCTGCAGAGCAGAGCCAGGACATGAGATTTCATTTGTTGGCTTCCGCCGGCCCCCTCCTCCCACCAAGTTGTCAAAACTTGCTTTGCTTTTCCAAACCTTAAAACCCAACAACTTCAGTTTCTAATCCATTTTCAAAATGGCAACACCTGAAAGGTCGCAATTTGGCATGGCACTTCCTGGCCAGCTCTGCATACACGCTTGGCCAGCGCTTCCTGACCCAGCATGTCCTCACTGCAGCTCATTTTTGGAAGCAGAGCATCCTGAAAGGATGGTGCAGCCATTTCAGGACAGCATCTTATTGTGAAGGGAGTGAAGAAATGGGAATCTCCTCAGGCTGTCTGTTCCAGACTGTGGGAGCTTTAAAGCCTAGACTTTGGTATGTTTATCAAGGCATTCACTTCAAGTGGCAGAGCCCAGATCTGGCGATGCCACAACCCTCACCCTGCTCACCTCTAGATGGATAAGCAGTTGAGCTCTGCTCAAAATGTCCCAGGATCAAGGCAAGGAACTGGGGGAAGAGTGACACAGCAAGCCCTCACGTCTAACCCTTGGCCACTCTTGAAGTTTCCCCACCCCTCACCCCTTCCTTTAAATCTGTGGTGGAGTCTCATTCGCCCACCACCTAGGCAGCCAAAGGCCTCTACTCTCCAACCCCAGAGCCTTGCCCTAAGTCCATACCTCCTTCAGTTCTTGCCAGGGGAGCTCCATAAGTCCCTGCTTGACCTTCCCTTTTCTACAGACTTTGACTCCTCTAGGGCACCCACTGACCCTGTTGTCTTTCTGGGTCCCCTAGTCATGAGGCTTCTGGAATCCTCACTGTCACCCAGCAAAGGAGGCAGGTTCAGGAAAGGAGGCTGACACTTCTCATTCAGGCGACAGCCTCATAATCCACTGGCCAGCATCCACTGCTTCCTCCTGAACATGCCATGCAAGCCTGGTGCACGCCCACCCTGTGGATACGCCCAGCTCGCCCATGACCCATGCCCAGGGTTATGCACTCCTTGCCTGAGCCCCCCTGTGTGCACCCCTAACCTGAGCTCCCTGCCTGCACCTCCTAACCAAGATCCCTGTCTGCAAAGGCCACGCTCTCCATAAATTTCCCTGGACTGTTCAGGCAGGGTAGCTGTTTCTCTTTGATTCTTTCCTAATTCCTGGCACATAACCCAATTACGGTACGTGGGGCACACTGTGGCAGCTGATACGTCTATCTCTGTCTCTCCAACCAAGAATCTGTTCTGTTTCACTCTCCCTGAGACAGCCACTGCATCAGAGTTCTGACATTTCTCAGGGAGATGGAAACAGAACAGTTCGTGAAAGTGACAAACTGCAAATGCACCATAACAAAAACCTCACAGAGTTGGAGGGGATCTCTTCAGGATCATCAAATTAAAACAGGCCATTTTACAGACTTGGAAGCTGAATGAGAACACGGCTCATCGGAGTAAGCAAAGAGCAACCTGATGGGGAGTGTGGCCACCGGCTCAAATCCCGTGGGGATGTCCGGGGGGAAGATGAGATGTTCTCCATGGGGCGTGGCAGCGTGGGTGCCCAGGGTTTTGCAGACCCTCGCTGCAGACCCCTGCAGGAAGAATCCAGCCTGGAGGGGCTGAGGCCCAATAGTGGGAGGCAAAAGGAAGCAAGGCTGTCATCCTTTATCACCCTGGGCCAGGGAGGGAGGAATTAATGGGATCTGTCTTGCCCACTACCTTCCTGGTGGTGACTTTCCAAATTCAGGGGCCTATGCCCTGTTGTGGGGCATTTCCTTACCCCATCACAGCAAATCCAGTCCTGACAGGGCAGGTGCATCCTGTGAGCAAGAAATGCCCCCAGCCCTCTCCTGTAACATCATGGGACACTCAGCAAAGTCCCAGTCTCAAATGAGGAGAGGAAACAGCCTGTCCTGTGTGATCTCGCCCACAGCGTGCAATCCCAGAAGGCTTCTGGGCCTCCACACCAAGCCACGTCCTGCGTGATCTCGCCCACAGCGTGCAATCCCAGAAGGCTTCTGGGCCTCCACACCAAGCCACGTCCTGCGTGATTTCGCCCACAGCGTGCAATCCCAGAAGGCTTCTGGACCTCCACACAAGCTCCTAGCTTTTGATTCTCTTGGGACCAGCTTTCCTTCATCTCTAAAATGGGCTCACAGGTTCTCTCGAGGATTATGAGAACACAGCAAGGCTTCCAGCAGGCTGCCTCACGGCATGCCCCCAGACTTTCTCCCCTCTCCCTAGGGACAGTGGCTGACTCAGGAAATGCTGACACGGCCGTTGACCCCCATAGCCACCACCTGCCAGGACCATAGACCCTCTGGGCTGGGAGTGACCAGAACCACGTGTGCCTCTCTGCAATGAAGACAGGACGTGTGTCGTTTCTTGCCCACACTGGAACAGATTCAATGCCAGCTCCTCTCTGGGTATAGAAAGCAGAACGTCGCGCTTACACATCAAAGGCAGGCGCTCCCCTAATGCGGCCAGATTGAAGGCAGCTGTGGCAGGCTCCATTCCAGGGCAGCAAGGATTTCCAGAGATAAATGCAGCTTAAGGCAACGTTTCTGTTTTGTTTTGTTTAACCAGTAGGGACTAGAGGCTGTGGCGGGGATAAAAGACAGAGGACTGTAATACATCATTTCCAGCTAAAAGAAAATGTTTCAGAGGCTGCCAAGCCTCCCTTCACTCCTCAACACTCTGGACAGCTCTGAAGACTAAAGCCCTGGCGAGAGCAGGGCTGGGATTCCATTTTCACCCACCAGGCTGCGACCAGCCCAGGGGCCCCAGCCAGGCATGGCTGGCGGAAGGCAAGAGCCAGGGCCGCCTGCAGTAAGAGCTCACCCACACAGCAGACCAGCCTCCCCACCGACAGGCTAAGAAGGCTGGACAGCAGAGGAGAAGAGAAACTCATAAAGGACGAGTTTCCCCCCAGGGGTAACTGCTTTTTCTGGAGAACAGCTTTCCAAGAGGCCAGAGTCTAGGGATTCTGCAGAGATCTGGAAGCAGAGGTGGTGGTGGCAGCCTCGTATCCAACAGTAAGAACTTAGAAAACTTGCAGGAGCACAGCAGTGAGATTAGGTGCGCGTCAGCCATCCCGCTGGTAGAGTACAGTGCCATCAATGAACAGGATATGGGAAGAAATGTTTAAAGGAGTGTACAGATGCTCAAGAAGAGGACTAAGTGAAAAATTCGGGTTATAAAACAATGCACAGGCTGATCCTATTGTGAAAAATTTACCTGGTGTTGAGAAGTCAGGCCTGAAATACACCAATGGTGATTATTTATCTCTATACAACAAGATGGGAAGAACTTTTCCTTTCTTTTCTGCAGTCTACATTTTCTTTTTTTTTTCTTTTGAGTTGGAGTCTCACTCTGTTGCCTAGACTGGAGTGCAGCGGCACGCTCCTGGCCACCGCAGTCTCCAGCAGACATGGTGGGCTCTGGTGATCCTTCTGCCTTAGTTTTCCAAGTAGCTGGAACTACAGGCACGTGCTACCACACCCAGCAAATTTTTGATTTATTATAGAGACAAGGTCTCACCAAGTTGCCCAGGTGGGTCTCGAACCCATGGGCTCAGGCAATCCACTCGCCTCGGACTCCCAAAATGCTGCGATTACAGGTTGAGTCACCAAGCCCGGCCTGCAGTCTACATTTTCAAAAAATATTGATACACTATTGCTTGCAAAGGGGGTCTCTGCTGCTTTACACAGCCTGGAAGTCCCCAAAGAACACGATGCCCAGAATCTCATTCCGTTCTCCTTCTGTAACTGTAATGCTCACCACTTCCAGGCTTTACACAGCCTGGAAGCCCCCAAATAACACGATGCCCAGAATCTCATTCCGCTCTCCTTCTGTAATTGTGATGCTCACCACGTCTGCTGGATCTAGGTCAGGCAAAGACACTGTCTCATGGTGATGAGTAGTGACTGTGCATGCTCTCAGCTGCTGACTGCTCCATGAGCCAACAGACTCTCTGGGTTTCTCTCAAGTGCCGTCTGTTACTCTGCCTGGCTTGGCACCCATCTGCCCATCCTTGGAGATAGCACGTGGATTTTCCTCTGGGAAACCAGCCCTCTCCCCTCTCCCTGCATGTAGCCTGGTGGGGCATCCTGAGTGCCATCCCTAGGAAGGCAAGTGGGTGCTGACTCCCCCTACTTGTGTCAAGTCAATCTGTGATAAGGCTGCACAGGGAGCCTGGCTGCCCACACATTCCCACCGTGCTCCCACATCCCCGTCCGCGTATCGGGGAATCTGCCTCTCCTGCGTGTCCTCCTCACTCCCTCTGTGCTCCTTCTGGTTTCTTTCCAGGACTCTTGTACACCCATTCCTGACTGGCTCCCTCCTTTGGAGGCAATGTGGAACCCTTTCTGCTCCCCCCGGACCGGACATTTGGCCACTCAGGGTCCGGTGAGTGACCACCTGCCACCATACCAGCTCAAGAGATGCAGAATGAAAAATACGTCAATAGGAATTGTCATTTGTCACGTCAAGGCCTTAGACATTTAAAGTTCAAATTGTTACTCTAATCATTCATTCAATAAACACTTAATGTGTATCTGCTGTGCACTGAAAATTTGTGTTCCCCACCCAAAATTCCTACATGGAAACCTAATCCCAGTGTGAAGCTATTCGAAGGTGGGGCCTTTGGGAGGTGAGTAAATCTGAGAGTGGGGTGCTCATGAATGGGGTCAGTACCCTTTTAAAGAGTACCTGGAGAGCTTCCTTGCCCCCTTTATGCCATACTAAGAATAGGTCGGCAGCACTCTACAATCAGGAAAGCCCTCACCAGAAGCCAACCTTGCTGACCCCTGATCCAGGACAAAAAACTAGGAGAAATACAGTTCTGTTGTGTAAGCCACCCAGGCTATGCTATTTTGTTAAAGTTGCCCGAACAGACCAAGGCAGTAACTAAGTAAAGAAGTGTCTTTCTCTCTGGAGATAGAGGGAGATACTTCCTGTGGCTGAGAATGTCTAACCCTGATTCTACTCCCTGGGATTCTGGGGCTATTTCCACTGATTATAAAGGCAAGTCCTATCCATACACACACACACACACACACACACACACACACACACACACACTCCCTCATACACATGTCCATACATTTTCTCACTTAACCCCTAAGGGAAGATGAACACTCAACTGTTTTTTTGCTTTTGTTTTTCCATGTAAACCCAGCATGGATCTTTGAAGACTTCTGAGTTGTATGGCCCTGTGGTCCCACTGGCTTTCAGTCCTGGTTATGACGTGGGAATAATACAGCCCGCCCCGCAGGTGGGTCATGGGGCCAGGAGCCCACAGAGGGACTGAGTACAGAACCGTCCTCAGTGGTTCCTGCTCATACCACCAGCTCAGGATGGCGCCTGGGCTTCCTCCATGCTGCTGGCCAGACTTTCCTCTGCTAGACACCAGCACATGGGCCACCTACCCTATGACCCACAATTTCAGAAAAGCTGCCTCCCCCACGGTCAACAATCCTTCAGGTTCATTCTTCCATCTGCAAACAAGGAATCGTCCACCATTGCAAGAATGCCATTTTCACAGCGCCCACAGCAATGCCAGGTTTCCATGTCTTTTGGAGACTCTGCACAGTCGCTAATTCATCATCTCATCACATTGTCCTGCTTGCTGGTTCCCAGGGTGCACACAACTGCTCTGGTCAAATCCACCCTTCTCATCTGGCACCTAGGATCCCGTATCAGCTGTCCTCAGAAGTCTTGGTCAGCATCCAAATCAGTTCTCTCTCTGATTTGGACACTCTATTTACCCACTTCTCCACGAGCCACCCCTTCACCCTTCTTTCTTCCAGTGGAAAATAGCACAGTGTGATTGATAGAAAGTAGTTATGCAGCACGTGAGTAGACATCACTGGAAAAGGGGCTCTGTGATCAAGTTTGATCGTTCTTATTGAATAAAGTCAAAATGGAACATTCTCACAGCCTTAAGATTCCAATGTGCACTACGGATCTTTTTAAGACATGATGTACCATTTTTCTAAAAGTTTTCAGCTCTAATTCTCTTAATGTGCTGGCTGACCTGTCTCTGAAGGCTCTCCTTTCAATACCTGGCTCCTGAGCCCAAGGCGCCATTTGCATTTTAGTGCCCACAGCACTGACATTCCATCTGTGGGTCTCCACCTCTGGTCCAGGTGTGTTTGGGCCCCAATGATTCCTTTAGTTGAAATGTCACTCCACCACCTATGCAGAACATGCTTTTCCCCCACACTAGCAGAGAGGAGCCGTGCAGTGCCCTGGGACATGCTACTGGTGTCCTCTGTCACTGACTACAGTTGCCACCTTCTTGGAGTCACTGGAAGTTCAGCAACTCACCAAGATGAGACACTGGGGGTGTTATTTCCAGAACACTTGCTTTTAATTGTTTTACAACTGGATGGAACTAATTTGACAAAAAGTATTTTAATTTCTCTCCCAAAGCAAGTCTGATTCTTAGGCCATGAGTTGAAGAAAATGACACACCAGCATATGTGCCAGGAAGAAGCCTTGGTTCCCTTCTCCGACATCAACTTCCAGCTGTTGCTTGTGGCAATCCCAGCACAGGGTTGCCCCTTCATTTCTTCCCTCCTTCAAGCCTCTAGTTGTGACCCAAATTGTATATCCCATAGGTGAACCCAGGACATGTTTCGGTAAGATGGGCTCACAAAAACAAAGATTAAAATACCACAGCCATAAAGCAGGGACACCAGAGTAACAAGCAAACAGAAAGGAAAACAGAGTGGCCGCTGCCTGTGGGTGGTAAAACAGAAGGAAAGCTGCCCATGGTCAACACCTGGTGATCCCAAAACGCAAACAGGAAAGGAGGGGAGATGGGAAATGGTCTCCAGCAACATACGCACACACAGTTTCAGGCCAAGAAGCTCCTGGATGTAGCTTTGCTGACTGGCCACCTGCCTGATTCTCATGAACGCCCTCAAAACTCACGACTATGTCCCACAGAGGTGTGATTCTGGACCTCTGAGAAGACAGGAGGATTTTCATCATCTGAGCAGGCTGCAGGATTTTTCTGATCTACGGGCAGGCTGTCTTCCCTGGACCCTTCTCAGCAACTCCGTACACGAGAGGACACACATACCTTCTCCATCTGCACTGAGGTTCTCGTATGAGTCCCAGCGGATCAACGGGTCTGCCGTGTTGTAGTCCACAATCACTCCGTGTTCACTGTGCAAATGTTCGGACCCTGCACGGGGCACAGGCAGCAGCGTTATTCCCAGGGAGCACGGTACCTCCACCCGCCCAACTGCACCACGAGGACAGGCAAGCAGTCTAACTGCGTGGGAAAGTGGAACCTCTGCCTTCACTGCCCTCCTCCCATGAGCTACGACACTAATCAGAGACAGGGTGGATGGTTTTCCACACATGGAACAGTAGGTGAAATCACTCGGGGGAAAGGAAAGCTGAGCACTGATCTTTGGTCTGCTGTGTGCCAGGCTTGAACTCTAACTGCCACTTCTGCCACCCCACTGATGAGGACATGGAGGTCCCACAAGTCCTTGGAGCCCAGGAATTTGAGTCCAGGCTCCAGGATCCCAGATCCATGCTCCTCCCCGCTTCAGTCTTTCTAAGAATGCCAGGAGGAGTTTTAACACAGAAGCCTTGTATGTAAAGGCTCTCGCCTAAAACTAGAACAATGAGCATAGAAAAGGGGTGATTATTTTCCATTGCCATTGATAATAGAAACAAAATCTTTGTCCATGTGGATCTCAGTGATGGATCTGAACAACTCACCTTGATGATCAGGGACCGATTTCTTTTAAAATGTATTTTTAGGAGAAAGACGGATGTGTTTTGTATAGGAATCCTTGCAGCCTACTGTACTTCAATGCCTGTTTTTCAAGCACTGGTTATTTGTTGAAGAGAGGAGGAAAAATTTGGCACAGTCTCATAGGAGATCGCGGGTGGACCCTCAGGAACACCAATAGGGCCAGCCAGTCCTGGAGGTCCTAGCTCTCCTCCACTGAGTAGCCTAGGGTAAGGCATGCCACCTCTGGGGTTTACTGATCCCAGTGGGCTTTCCTGTCTCCAAGCCACTTTCCCACTGTCCCATATCCTCTTTCGTAAGAAAATTAATTGCAAAAACTTCCAAATGTGTGCAAAGGTGGGAGACGAGAACAGCAAGCCCAGTGAGCCCTCCCCAACCTTGCACCAGCATCATCGTGGAACACCCAGCATTCTGCCAAGCCACTCACCTTGAATCTTCTCAGGTGTGGCAGAGAAGACTAATTCAACCTTTCCATAGTCCGGAAAACGGTCATCTGGGGGAAAAAAATGGACTTAACACATTTGGAGATGATGAACCAAAATGTACTCATTGATCTTGTCCTTTGAGGCCAACCAACAGCACCATTCTCGTGTCGCCAATAAAAACACCAATGGCACAGAAAGGATGGGTCATTTAACCATTTTTCTTTCACTTTTGTCTTCTACAGATCAATTACCACTTTTTACTGATCTGGTAACAATTTTGTCAACAGGCTGAATTTGGGGGAGAGGAGAGGGAAGACAGTGAAAGAAACAACCAAGAAGGGGGTTCAGTCACAGATGCCCACATGCGGGGCTGCCCGCCCTGCACCCCTCTCCCCACCTGTGCCCAGGCTGCAGCTCCGTGCCTCACCTTTGCTGGCATTGTCCAGCTCCTCCTTTCCAAACACCAGCCTGTAGCCCTGCACAGCCCCGGTGTGAAACTGCAGGCGGAAAATGACATCGCGGGTGGCCGAGCGGTACTTCTTGTGGTAGCATTTTACCTGGGTTAAAGAGAGAAAGCAAAAGTGTGCAACAGCTGGGGACAGTGTGGTCCTTGGCAGGGACCGCATGCTCCAGAGGCCTGACAGTAGGGGCTCCCCTCTGAGGAGCCGAGACTGGGAGTTCTCTCTCTGACCCTGGGATGGGATCTGAAGGCAGCTCAACTGCAGTCAGAGGCACCACACAGCTGTGGCTGGGTGTGCAAAGCCACAGGAGGCTTCCAAGTACTCTTTTTGCTGCTCAAATGGAAACACAGCTCTGAACACCACTCCCCTTAGTCCTTGGAAGGGCCACCTAAGACCCTTGCAAACCTCCAAAATGCACCCTGTTTAGGAAGACATCTGAACAATGAAATTCCATGTTCTCCTTTCTCTAAATTTTAACAACTGATCGTGATGAAGTTTTTCTTTCATCTGAATGCTTCGTGTTTCAACTTAAAGTCTTTTGTTTTAGCAAAAGAAACAGTAGTTGATCATTACTGTCAGTAATATGCTAAATGATTATGTGCATGCAACAATTTGGGGGTGGGGGGTGGGGGAGAAAGACAGAGAGAGGCAATGGCATTTCATTTCCCATGACTGGTTGTCTGGGGGTCCTGCTAGAGGCTGTTTATAACAAGTGTTCAGAATTACCCCAGTGCAATTTGAACTTGAGCTGTGAAGCCCAGTCTTGGAACTGGGGCTTACTAGGTCCCTGGGGTGTAGCTCAAACACACTAGTGATTGTGGCAATAAGCAGATGCTTGGCACTCTCAGGGAGCAGTGGTAGACCAGGAGCCTGAGTGTCCCGTCCTGTCTTTACACCAGCAGCTTCCCTGTCTCCCATGTCTAAGTGCAGTGCCATAGGGATGGCTCTCAGGCCACAGCGGGGTGGGGGAGGTTTGCTGCAGGGACAGGGCCACCCCTCACTCAGACGGCAAAGGCAGGGCACATGCAGTGACACTTTTCCAGAATTCCCAGGTGTCCAAGGCCTGACACAGACTGGATTCTGGTCTCAGAGCCAACAATGCTCCTTCCAGTGGGCACGTCCTCCCCCAGGAGGTCAGGTGAACAAGAGCAGCTATCAGAGGCAGCCACATCCCTACAAGAGACTCTTCTTGGTGAAAGATGGCCTTCAAATATCACATGCTTCATATAGGTCAATGGGAAGCAGCTGCAGCAAGAGTAACCCAGACCAGCAATGCAGGAGAATGTCACAGGTGCAGGGTGCAGGCTCTGTCACTCCACTAACCAGAGACACTTTCCCACTTAGGGCAAACAAAATCCACGAAGTCTCAGCGGAGTATTCTGGGAGGTGTGACTCTTTGGGCAGACCCAGAAGGTGTTTATCTTCATGATATCTACAAGGAAACAGTCTGATAAATGAAATGAAAAAATGTAAATAAGACTGTAAAGGGACATTCCCTGTTGACAAACACGTGCTCTACACCGTCACACCCCAGCCAGGCGCCAGCCAGGGCTGCTATTAACACAGAGATCAGATCCAGGCCTAAGCCACAAGGTACTGAGACCTACAATGCTTGCAACCAGCGATCAGGAACCGTGAAGGAGTGTTAAGACCTCAATTGGCTTTCCAAAGGCCACAAGTTTCCTCCCACCTCTGTCTGAGAATCTCTGATTTCTCAGCAAGACTGAGTCCACCTCTACAGTGTTTCTTCTAGAGTTTTCCGAGAGCATCCTTACCCCTCCTCTGAGCTCCCCATACCCCACACTTACCACACTGACTGACCAAAAGACTTTTAGGCCTGGAACATACTGTAGTGGGCACCCCCCAGGGAGGGAGGCCCTCCTGACCAGAGGCAAATTCACAGGCACTGCCCCATCTCTAAAGATGACGGCATCCACCTCTCCCTGTCTACCTTCTTCCCAAGGGGTGCTTTGGAGTGGGAAGTGAAAAGAGATTAGGGTGGGGAAAAGGAAAAGAGAGGTCCAGATTCAAGACAGCCTTGTCCTCAAATTTTATAATTTCCTAGGTAACAGAGATTTGAAGGGACAAACAATAACCAGGTCTCAAGCAGCTGACAGCCTGCAGGGAGGCAGTGTTCAACCAACCCACACAATCACAGCAGCTCATTCCCTCATGGGCACCGACGTCTGCCCATCGGAAAATTCTGAGGCGACCTGTGGGATAGGGTCTGGCAGGTAGGTAGTGTCCCAGGTAAAAATGAGGGTCATTGGGCCAGGCTTGGTGGCTCAGCCTGTAATCCTAGCGCTTTGGGAGGCTGAGGCAAGTGGATTGCCTGAGCCTGCAGGTTCGAGACCCACCCGGGCAATTTGGCGAGATCTCATCTCTACAATAAATCAAAAACCAGTTGGACATGGTAGTGTGCATCTGTAGTTCCAGCTACTTGGAAGGCTGAGGCAGAAGGATCGCTGGAGCCCAGCAGGTTGAGGCTGCGGTGGCTGAGAGCATGCCACTGCATTCCAGTCTGTGCAATGGAGTGAGATTCCAACTCAAAAAAAAAATAGGGGTCACTGTAGGATCCAGGCAGGGCTGCATAATAGGGCAGCAGCACAATGTCCACCCAACTCCAGCGCCCTCTCTTGGGAAGCATGTCTCCTCTCCTACCTGCTCCCCATTATCAAAGAGCTCATCCTGTGACCACTCCCTGTTGTCCAACTCATCCCAGCTCTGGGCCTCCCTTCTCCAGGAATTCAAGATGTTCTTTCAGTTTTTACTACTGCACATCACAGCAGCTACACACAAACAACAGTGACTCACCCCACAGGCATCCCAACTCCTTCCACACAGCAGACAAGGGAGGGAAAAGGTCCGTGGATGCCCTGGGGTAAGGGAGGGACTGGAGACAGAAATCTGACAGTGCCTGGGCTAGGCAGCTCCCAAATGCCTCAGGGCACAGGTATCTCTCCAGGCCCTGTGTGATTCTCACGTTTGGAGTGTTTCATTTTTCACAAGGTCTCTTAGGGCTCATCAATGAAAGAGTTATCTATCTCAGTGTCATGGAACAACTGCTACCCTGACTTCCCATGACCCTCTCCTACGTGGCATCTGTGCGTTCTCTGACAATACCTTAACAGCTGGCTTAAGATCCTACCCCCCACCATACATACTCCCTGTGCCTCATACTGAACTTCCATACCTGGATCAAAGGAGGTAAACGCCACCTCCTCCAGCCCTACTGACAGACTCTGTAAATGACTACAGCTCTGGTCTGGAAGACAAAGAAAACTGCAAACTGCAGGATCTTCCCTAACCCAGGGTTCAAGGCAGCTATCAACACCACAGTAGGTCAGACCTTGAGATGAAATCCACCCACCAATCAGGAGCCCTCCAGGACGTGCAATAATTTTTCATTATCTATGTCAATAAATCTTTTTAGCATCAGTGGCAAGAGATCAGAATTACGTTCTTAGTACTTAACAGAAAGAAGAACAATCAACATTGTGCTTGATATGACGGCCCCAAATACCTCCCTTTAAAAAGTAATCAAACAGCTGGGCTCGGTGGCTCAGCCCGGAATCCCACATCTTCAGAGGCTGAGGTGAGTGGATTGCCTGAGCCCGCGGGTTCGAGACCCGCCTGGGCAACTTGGCGAGACCTCATCTCTACAATAAATCAAAAAATTAGCCAGGCGTGGTAGCGCGCGCCTGTAGTTCCAGCTATTTGGAAGGCTGAGGCGGAAGGATTGCCGGAGCCCGGCAGGTCGAGGCTGCGGTGGCCGGGAGCAGCCACTGCACTCCAGTCTGGGCGACAGAGTGAGACTCAAACTTAAAAAAAAAAAAGTAATCAAACATTCCATAAAGATCAGAATTAATTATATATATATATATGTATTTATGTATATGTACATATAATTTTCCCTTCTTTCCTTTGGCTTTAGTTTTATACACTGATTCTTTGCCTTCAGATTTTATAATATCTGCACTTGAAACAATAATTCACAGAGTTGCAGTCACAATTTTATGGGACAGAAAAAATACAATAAACAGTAAGCCCTGTATCAGGTGATGTGCGAGGTCCATCACCATGCTGTCACACAGCCCACAACAAAAGCACATGGGTGTGATGTCAACATTATAACTCGCTAGGGGGTCTAAGATCCTGGGAAGGTTACAGCTTCTTTGGACTTTATATCTCTAACTGCAAAACAGACATTATAATACTGACTTCACTGTTTTGTTAAAAAGATTAAATTAGAACTACCGTAAATAAGTAGAATTTTTAAGTCCAATAATAGATGTACATATTATTTAAAGGGTATAAGCTTCTAGAAAGAGTCCTTGGTACAAACACTGTTGGATGGGGTGAGTAATGATCTCAGTGGGAAGGCCTGTAAGCATTCTTGCTCTTTTTAGTCTGATGAAGCAATTCGGAAACCTTGGCCCAACATTACATTTCTAATAGTTGTGTAAAAATATGCCCATGACCTTGATTGACTGGACCAGGAACTAAGTCCTGTTTTGACCGTGTTTGCCCCCGGAGTACACGAAGTTGAAGGCAGGATAAGGAATTTTCAAATGTATCAATCAATCTGGTGTTTAAAGACAGCTGATAAGCTAGGCTTGCTTAACCATTAAGCCATATGGGAATGTTTTTATTTCAAACTCTTCATCAACAAGGGAAAAAAACAAGCACCTTGGACATCCCAGTAACGCCTGCCCCTGATTCAGAAGTTAGCCTTCAAGTGTGATCAGTCCCTGCCCTCCTCCCCCGTGTCAGCTGTTGTTAAGGACATCTCCTATTCACATCCAACTTCTAAATTTTCTAAGCAAAACAGAAGAACTCTCAAAGCATCCCCAACAGAAAGAGTCACACTTTCCTTCAACGCTTTGTTGGTCGCCCTGCTGACTGCCTACATGAGTCTCAGAGAATCTCTCAGAAAAAGAGCTATAAACACAAACTTGGGGGTTAAAAAGTTTAGCGGCTAAGCCTCATGGGTCAAAAACATGTCATGCAGGGCCCACATTAACCATGATTTCAGCCAGCGCTGAAAAGGATTTCAGATGGCTGTAATATTGTAATTCATGGCCTGAGACAACTGAAAGGTGAGCAGATACCAGCTGGGATTGAAAACACCACAAAATCCACCGTGCTGAGATGCCAGAAAGCAGGATTAAGATCCACCACAGGTTTAGAAGATTCACAGTAGAAAGACAGTCACTAATAAATCTGTGATGGGGAAAACAGAGCTCTATACAGACATCTCCTGGGGCGAAGTCTCAGAAGAACACTTTCACTTTCCTCGGTCTCACTCAAGTGCCATCAGTTAGAAACAATATATGATACTATTTGTGAAAATGTCTTGAGGAGGCATGACCTTTGTATACAGGTCCGGTCACTGGAGCAAGGTTGCAGAGCCAGCAACTGTGAACACAAAACACAAGTGGCCATGGGTTTGTCCAAGCAGTGGCAACAAGATGAAGCATGCCAGAGAGAAAAGTGTTTACAAGCCCTGGACCCGAGAGCCCAAGACCAGGGAGGGAGCAAGCCGCATCAGGCCCCTGGAGCCCCGCCAGACTGCTGACAGGCCTGCTGCCCGTGTGAATTCCTGAGTGGGTTACATAATGACTGGGCTGCCCTCACCACGGCACTGCCTCCTACTTGACAGCCTCGTGTTGACTGAGCCTCTCGAGGTCCTGCCCTTTTGAAAGGAGTGGGCTCAAGAATCTGGCCTTTTGTGAACAACACATTGCAAAGACGGGACGGGTCACGTGTGCAGCTGGGAGGGACTGAGCGGGGATGGGCCGCCCCTGTAGAGGAGAAGGAGGTAAACGTAGGGTCAACAATAACTTTGCCGTCACCTGCAACAGTGCCATCTTAGTCCGTGGAGTGGAAGGAAAAGCAAATGGCACTTTCCCCAGTCAGACCCGATTCTGGCCCTTCCATCTCTATGAACTTGACCCCTGTTATCTTTGCCAACATGTCTCAATGCAGAATCCCTCATGAGCAGAGACAGGCAAAAGGGTCTGCAGACACGGCAGACGTTTACTAGAACCAAGGAGGGGAAAAATCGAGAAAATATCCTTCTTTTTGAAAGATGATGAGGAAGGATGGTGAGCCAAGCCCGGCGGACGACTTTCACCTTCGAAAGCTCAGAGACAGCCTAAGGAAACACCCAGAGAGAGCTCCCTGAGGCGTCTGTAGCCCTGCGAGTGTGAATCCACACAGGCATTTCTGCCCCTAAGGCTCCTTTCCAAGTCACAATCAAGGTCAAAAGAAACGAGTCCCCAGTACATTTGAAGGTTACACAGAAAAGGCCTTGGGACTCTTCCTCCCAGCAACCCTCCTCAGCCTGAGGTCTGCCAGTGGTACTTGCAAAGCGGTACATCAGGCAGCAGCGGGCCAAAACTGAAGGGGCAAGGCAAAGGCTGCGTGGGCTGCATGTGCTGCGTGGCAGTCTGGTTCATGGGGAGATGGGTGAGGCTGGAGAGGAGGACTTGGTGCTGCTCCTGCCCTGAAAACCCTCAGGACACCCAGCAGCAGAGTGAACAGCAGGAAGGAGGAGGCTCACATCAGTGACAAGAAACACGCTCTGGCAGTTTCTTCCTGTATGAATCTCTGAGATTGCTTCCAGGCACAGCCAACAGCAGTGGAAATTTTTGAGCTTCAGCATAGCATAGACTCCAGACTGGCCAGAGTGTCAGCGGTGACACCTTAAGCTTCTGCCCTCCAGGCTGACATCCCTTGCTGGCAGCTCTGGCTTGAAGCTGCTCCTTTTCTGACACACCAGAAACTGTCTCTTCCCCCAAACCTTCAATGCGTGTTTCTGTGGGTCCTCCAACACACTCCACCAGCCCTGGAGCTATCTGCCTTGCTCACTTCGCTGGGAGACTGGACCCTAAAGCCTCGGGAGCAGGGTCTGTGCACTGCTTGCTCCCACATCCGTTGCATCAACCCCTACAAGACATGTGTTGTGCATGTTCATGAATGTGGTGACAAACCCCAGGCAACGGTGCCGGGTGACCCAAGTACTTGCCTCCACTGTTAACCTTACTAAACATCCTAGAATAGGTTTAGTTAATGAACAGAGGTGTTATGGGCTGAACTCTGTCCTTCCAAAACTCGTAGAGTGAAGCTCTCAGTACCTCAGGAGTATGACTACATTTGAAGACAGGGTCTTTACAAAGTGAATTAAAATGGGGCCACTAGGGTGGGCCCAAGTGAAATACAACAGGTGTCCTTAAAAGAAGAGGAGATTAGGATGCAGACACACACAGAGGAAAGACAGAGAAGGCAGACAACCATCTACAAGCCAAAGAGCGAGGTCTCAGAAGGAACCAGTCCCGCAATACTTGGAGGCCGATTTCCAGCCTCCAAAAGGGTGTGAGAATAGCCTTTAGTTGTCTAAGCTGAGATCAAGGCCCATTCAGCGGTACTCTGTTATGGGACAAGCGAAATGAAACAGGATCAAACTACTGGTTCCTTAGACATAGATAACTCAACTAAACCTCCTAGCTAATCACTTTTACGAACAGTGCAAGGAAAAATAACCCTCTGTGATGGAAAAATACACTTTTCAGCTGTCACTCACATCTTCCTCTTCCCATCTGATAACACCATAGAAAATAAGTGTTGCGTGTACAGAGAGGAAGTATAAACACAGGAAGCATTAATCAAATCATAATACAGCCCTAAAAATATTCCATGTGAGGAATGAATAAAGGTACAGGAAGGAAATTATTTTATCGAAGTATCTCCTGTGAAAAGATCTGGAATCTCCTACTTGCTGACATTCTTTTTCTTTTTAACTTTTAATTTTTTTATTTTAAAGACGTGGGGTACAATTCAGAGTTAGGTACACAGATGTTCATAATGCAGGCACCCTTGTTGATGAGGTGTGCACCCCCTTCCCCAGGCAGACTCCCACTACTGCCAATCCCACCTCCATGCCTCCCTCCCGACAGTTTCCTGCTACTGCCAATCCTTTTCTTACAGTATTTACAATAATTGTTCAAGGTCTGCTTATGAGTGAGAACAAGTGACACTCAGTTCTTTGTTTCTGTGAAAGATCACTCAGTATTATAGACTCTAAGTTCATCCAGGTTGCTGTGAATCTCATGATTTTGTTCTTCTTTATGGCTGCATAATATTCCATTGTATATATATACCACATTTTAAAAAATCCAGTCCTCTTTGGATGGGCACCTGCTGGCATTCTAATGGAAACAAATAATTCCTGGACTAGGTGCCCCACAGTATAAAACAGTCCCTCTAAACCTAATGCCTGAATCCCAGAACTGTCAGGCTCTTAAACTTCAGACACTCTTGGCTTCTGCTTCAATGTCCATGTACTCAGGCTACACATTACCACAGCATCATTTCCATGTGCCACAGCCAATGGCCATCTCCACTTTCAGGGGAACTGGCAGTTCCTGGGGAAAGGCTGGCACTGTCTTAACGGTTTTCAGAGACCCCAGTCCAGCCCACTTGCTGAGGATGTGGCCAATGTGCTCTGCCTCAACCCCAGGCTTTAACGGAGGTCTACAAGAGAGGATGATACAGACACTGGGCACAGCACAGGTCCCTGATGGCACTGAGCAGTTGTAAGCCACTACCACTTCTCTTGAGTTTTTCAGACGTTTGCCGAGCATCCATCTCCTCTGAGGATTACCATGACAGACACTAGGGTCTATGGTAAGTAAGAACGGCCCTGCCTCCAGGTGCAAACTGGCTGTCCATGGCAGATGAGAGAGCCAGCCTCAGGGAAGGCACAGCGCACACCAGATCTGATATGGGTAGGTGGTGTTAGCAAAACAGAGGAGACAAGAGAGGGACCAGGGGACGGGGCCAAGCGTGATCACCAGCGCAGGGTCCCTGGAGCTGGATGATGGGGGAGTAGGAACACAGGAGCTCAGGAGCTTGGATTTGCTCCCGTGGATGCAGGGCTGCAGCCGAGAAACTGACCAGAGGTGGATTTCAGGCTGCACTACATGAAGGACGGTTTAGAAGGTCCAGTGGTGTCCAGCAGGAAGAAGGGGACTGTGGAGGTGTCACTGTGGTGGTCAGAGGCAGAACTCAGTGAGTGTCAAGTCTGCACAGCTGATGAGATGTGGGGCAGGGGGCTGTCCAGTGTGATTAGAGTTCAGGGAAGGGGTGGGTGGGCAGTCCTAGATACCAGCGGGCTTAGGAACAGATGGCAGATCGCTTGGGGTGGCGTGGGGTGGCTGGTGGATATTAGTTGGCTGGGGACACAATGGTCTGAATTCAAAGCAAGCAAGTGCCAGGTTAGAGCCAGAGAGGAAGTCAGAAATCAGGAGGAGACAGAGGCCTGGAGAACACCGGCCCAGGACAGCCTGGAGGTCACCCGGGAAGGCTCAGAGAGAACAGGCCTGTGGGGCAGACACCAGACAAGGCCACAAGGACATGATCTCTGGGGTATAGCCCGATGCCATGATCTCCAGGACAAGAGGGAGAGGTGCCACCACTGAGGCGAGGAGCGAGGGGGCAGGGGGGTGGGTACCTGAGCATACATTATCTTTTCTGAAACCCGAGTAAGTAGAGAGAGGAAGGGAGGCACTGTCTAGGAGAATACAGAGATGCCAGAGGCATAGTACAAGACTCACACATGTTGGAACCCAATCCCAAGGTAATTGTATGAAGAGGGGAGGTCTTGAGAAGTAGTTATGTCATGAGGGTGAACCTCAGAAATGAAATTAGCTCCCTTATAAGTGAAGCCCCAGAGAGCTCCTCCATCCTTGCCACTTGAGGACACAGCTAGAAATGCCATATATGAACAGGAAGCGGCCCCTCACCAGACCCCAAATCTGCTGGAGCCTTGATCTTGTACTTCCAGCTTCCGGAACGGTGAGAGATAAAGTTCTGTTGTTGATAATTCACCCAGGCTGTGGTACTTTGCTATAGCAGTCCAAAGGGACTGTGGTAGTCCAGAAGACCCCCAAGAAGACAGGGGTTAGTCCCTTCACGCGGGAGTACCCCACATCATCACAGCCCTTTGCTCCTGATGCAAACTCGGCTCAAGTCACAAGTTCAAGTGTGACTTCCTTCCTGGAGCCACCCACGTGAGCCCATGGACCTGGGATCTCCCCTGTGAATCCGGCAGTCCACCCACCATGCTCACTTCACAGTTGCTCTAACCCAGGTCAGGTGGTAAGATCTGTAACCTGGCACCTTCGCTACCAGGCCACCCCACCGGTGCCCCGGGGTCAGAGGAACACTAGAGCAGGCCCCAGCATGTAGCGGGGACCCTCGCAAGCCCACAGCACTACCCATTTCCTAACACTCCCATGTTCTGCTACTCCTACTTCTCTAAGGTCAGCGTTCCTCTCCACAGTGCCGCTTCCTCACTGGGCCTGGGGCCCTCTGCCCCACTGATCTGCTCACAGTGACACCAGCACCCCCTCCCCCCGGATGGCCCTGTTTGCAGGAAATGGCATAGCGAGCTTCACGGACCCCAGACCCTGCCCAGCACCCCCACGGGAATCCACACAGTATGGAAACATCCTAGAGTATAACCCCCGGGCCAGGCTCCTGTCTGTGTGGTGTATCCACCCTCGATTCATTGCCCACCCCCACAGGCTCGGCGCCTCTCTGTGGCTGACTGTTCTTCCAGCGGTGTGGGCCTGGCACAGGCAGGAGCATCTCGCTGGCCTTGCTCCTCACATTCCACCTTCCCTGTAGTGTCTCTGGTCAGCATGAACTGGACTCACAAGTATGAGTTGGAAACGAGATTCTCTGAGGTCCAAATAATCATTGCTGCAGGCTTCCTGCCATAGCAGAGGACCAGGAAAACTCTAGACCTATAGGGAATAGTTATTTAGTCAATGGATAAAACACGACTGAAGAAGATAACTGAAAATGGCCCTGGGCCACTGGAACACAGCAAGAGGTACCTAGGTGCCTGGGAAACACGGCCTTTCATCCAGAGACAACCCAGCAGCAGCCCCCAAACACGCTGGAGCGTGCCGTTCTGAGCCTCAGCAACACACAGCTTCACCCACTCCCGTGGTGCCCAGGGACTTCACCCAGGAACCAAGGGCCTGCAGGGACAGGCCGAGTCCAAGCACGTCTGGCGGCAACCACCGCTTCACCCACTCACAGCTCCTCTTCTCCACCACCCCACCCTGTTCCTGAACCTGCCTCCGTTATCAAGTGCCAAACCGCCACCTCCCACACATTCCCTGCAAGTCACGCCCACCCCCCTGCTCAAAGCTGAATTCCAGATGCTGCGACAGGGGTGCACGTGATGTTTACTCAACTGTACACTCTGCGGCCCAGGGTGGGACAGGCTGGATCCCAGCACTGTAGGGAGGCAGCGCATGGGGTGGAGTGAGGCCTGCCAGGAGGAGGAGGCAGTGGCTGATGGGTGACAGTGGCCTGGTGTTGCCTGGGGCTCACATCAACGTGGCTTCACCCTGTGTCAGGCACTGTCCTGTGAGATCTACATGAGTGAGTTCATTTACTGCTCATGACCCCTCATCGGGCGGAGGTCTACATCTACCAAAAGAACATACGCAAATGTCCAAGTCCTACGAAACCTGGCTTCAACCTTCCAAGACAACGATTTTCCTCACAAAGACAGATGTCCTAACAGAGGCGCCAGTCTCCTTTGGGTGCCTGGAGGCCTGGGCGCTGCACCCTTTCCAGCCTGCAGCCAACTCCCAGGTCATAGCCTCTGAATCCTCTCCCATCCTATCCCGCCTCATCCTGTCAAGGCCCCTGTGGGCTATGCAGCTATCTGTAGGTCCCAGCCTGCGAGAAAGCCCATGTCCCCCACTGGGCTTCTCCAGGACAAAGATGGCACTCACCCCACCCTTCCTTCCTGTGGCCAGGGCCAAACACAGAGACTCAAAAAGGGCAAAACATTCAAAAAAGGATCACTGGATGACTGACAATAGGGAGGTAGGAGGAAGGAGAGAAGATGAAAGAAAAAAAAGAGCAAGAGGAAGAGAGGGTAAGGAGGGGTGGGAAGAAGGGAGACGGGAGGGAAGAAGGGGGGAATAAGGGAGGGAGGAGGGAGGAGGACAGCGGAAAAGGAAAGAGGAGGGAGGAGGAAGCAGGAGGAGGGGGAGGAGGGAGGAAAAGGGAAGAGGAAGAAGGAAAAGGGAGGAGGAGGAGGAAAAGGAAGGAGGGGGAGGAGGAGGAGGAAGGAGGAGAAGAAAGGAGGAGGGAGGAAAAGGAAGGAGGGGGAGGAAAAAAGGGGGGGAGGGGAAGGGAGGAAAAGGAAGGAGGAAGGAGGAAAAGGAAGGAAGAGGAGGGTGGAGGAGGGAGGAAAAGAAAGGAGGAAGGAGGAGGGAGAAGGAGGGAAGAGGAGGGAGGAGGAGGGAGGAAAAGAAAGGAGGAGGGAGGAAAAGGAAGGAGGAGGGGGAGGAGGAGGAAAGAGGGGGAGGAGGAAGGAGGAGGAGGAGGGAGGAGGAAGGAAAAGAAAAGAGGAAGTAGGAAAAGGAAGGAAGAGGGGGAGGAAGGAGGAGGAGGAAAGAAGGGTGAGTAGGAGAGAGGAAAAGGGAAGAGGAGGGAGGAAGAGGGAGGAACAGAAAGGAGGAGAGGGGAGGGAGAAAAAGGAAGGAGGAGGGAGGAAAAGGGAGGAGGAGGGAGAGAAGGAAGTAGCAAGGGCAGAGAGAGCAGCTGGGCACTTCCCAGGGCACTCTTGGCCTCAGGAAGGCTTTGCAGCCACCAGCCTACTGACGCCCGAGGTAAGACGCGTGCTCCAAGCTCTTTTGGGGTGAGGAGGAGAAGCCACACTCAGCTGAGTGACCACAACCATGTCTCAGTTGTCAGTCACCTCCTGCGGGTCACCATAAAGGAATGTGCCTAATCATCACCAAAGACCTGAAGGTGGGGAACACCCACCCTTGAGGTGCCAACTCCAGAGCCCTGCTGCCGTGGCAGTGGAGTGCCAGGGGACCAGACGAGGGCAGGTGTAAATCCGACCAGCATCACCACCAGCCTTTCTAGGCCACGACTTCCAAGATGGAATCCTGGACCCAGCTCCAGGGCTGCTGGCGGAGTAAAGTGCTGGCACACAGCATGTGCTCAGTAAAGGCTCAGGCCCTTTGCCCAACAATCCCGAAAGTCCTGGGAGACGTGGCTTAGGGAAGTACTCCCAGACAGGGCAGAAGATGTGAGGGAGCGCTGGAGCGGAGACTGTCTCCGGTTCACCCTCCCTCCTGCTCCTAAGCACAGGGATGGAGTGGAGTGGCTATGAGAGGACAAACTTCCAGCCCCAGGTCTCTGCTCCTTGGGGCAGAAGAACGGTGCTGAGAAAATGAGCCGTTAAAAATGATGAGCCTTCTTCGATGGGCAACACGGTTGGTTCCATGTTTTTCTATTGTGAATAGGGCTGCAACAAACATACGTGTGCAGGTATCTTTTTGGTAGAATTATTTCAGTTCCTCCGGGTATATTCCCAATAGAGGAATTGATGGATTTGGAGTCGATCATACTGAGTGATTTATCACAGAAACAAAGAACAGAGTTCCATATGTTGTCACTCGTAAGCAGACCTTGAACAATTATAATGTTATAAGAAAGTGACTGGTAGTAGTGGGAAACTGTCAGGGGAGGGGGTGGGATTGGCAGTTGAGGGAAACTGC
>NW_007250687.1:141967-142721 GCF_000164805.1 Carlito syrichta
AAACTGCTAGGGGAGGGAGGGGCATACCTCATCAACAAGGGTATCTGCATAATCAATGTTTGCATAATTAAACCTGAAATGTACCCCACATCTATATAATAAAAAATTTTAAAAAAGGATAAGCCAGCCCAAACCTCATGAAATGGAATGATGCTTGAAAAGTGTTTACCACAGGCCTTGAAAAGGGCTGGGGTTCGGCCTTTTGGCTCTGGGCCACCTCACTCCTGCAGAATCTCTCCCTTAGGGCAGTGGGCCTGTGAAGCAGGACAGACCCTGGCACCCTAGGACTGAGGGGACCCAGCAGGCGTGGATGTGTCCAGGGGCCTCCACCTTCATGATACTCCTTGATTTGATTTTTGTAAGAATTCAGGATGGAAAAGGGAGAGCATTCACCATGCCCCAAGAAAGGGTTTTAACATTCAAATTTATCAGGAGAAATGAAAGAGAATCCTCAAAGACTCTACATGGGCCATTTGTAACAAGGAAACGCGAACTCCTCTCACCAAAGTGGGTGCTCCAACGCCACTGGAAGGTTGCTTGTAAGCAATTAGAAGCCACGCATGTAGCCGGGCTCAGTGGCTCAGCCTGTAATCCCGTGCCTTTGGGAGGCTGAGGTGAGTGGATTGCCTGAGCCCGCGGGTTCGAAACCTGCCTGGGCAGCGAGACCTCATCTCTACAATAAATCAAAAAATGAGCCGGGCGTGGTAGCGCACGCCTGTAGTTCCAGCTACTTGGAAGGCTGAGGTGGAAGGAT
>NW_007250687.1:142741-169385 GCF_000164805.1 Carlito syrichta
CCCAACAAAAAAAAAAAAAAAAAAAAAAAAAAAGAAGCCACGCATGTGCCTTAAAAGCTTTCCTTATTTTCTTATTTCAAATGAAACCTCTCCTAAAATCATTTTAAATGTATGAGTTTTTCTCTGTTCAAGACAGATAGAAGGCAAAAATATAATAGCTAATCTCCTCCAAGAACCTAATATTCAAGGATTAAAGTTATCTGGAGAGATCAATGTTGTGATTATTAATCAAGTTGTCATAATACCAGTTGTATTTCACGCTTTGGCTATTAATGATAAAAAGTTTTCTTAGAAGGCTGAGGCGGAAGGATCGCCAGAGCCCAGCAGGTTAAGGCTGTGGTGGCCAGGAGCAGCCACTGCACTCCAGTCTGGGCAACAGAGTGAGACTCCAACTCAAAAAAAAAAAAAAAAAATTTATTTCTATACCTGCACCACGGGAGGCCTATGAAAATATTAAGGATATAAATCATGGTCAGAAAATGGGGACCCTCAGAAGCATAGTGGCTGAGTTAGGACTTTAATTCCCAGTTTATATATATTAAGTGACTCTATAACAAAAGAAAATCAAGAACAAAGATTTGGTCTGCCCCTTTACTTAAAATAGTTTTCCTCAGAAAATTAACCCAACGCCTTCAGATAAAGGCGACTCTCATTCTTCCTACATTCTTTCTTTTGTGTGTAGGGGGAAGGATGGTATTGTTTTAAGATAGAGTCATTTTTTTTCCTTCTGAATCATCATGAGAGCAGGACATGGAAGCAGCCATGGTGGGCACTCACCATGATGTCCCCCTTCAGAAGCTGGGCCGGTTCTATGACGATGCAGATCCTGCTGGCGTTTTCTGGGCCAACAGTGCTTTGGGATAAACCAGAAGAAAGATCATTAAGCAACTTCAGGATTTCATGAGAAGAAGACATGTTGAGAAAAGCAACCCCACAACTGAAAACTCAGAAATTACATAAAATGCCGCAATTAGCCCAGAATCCAATTCCTGAAAACCGACCCTAAGGAAACGAATCTAAAAAGTTCAAGAAAACATTCAAGCAAGGGAGGGTCCTCAAGGCATCATCATGGTGAGTGACCCAGTTGAAGTGACTACGGTTCAGCCCAGGGGCCTGAGCACAGCAGGGACCACATGGCCTTAGAGAAAGGGGCCAGGAGGTAGGCAGCTGCAGCTTAAGTTACATACTGAGGGTGCAACTTCTTATGTATAGCATCAGTGTGTACAGGACTCAGCATGGACCCAGTAATGTGGCAACAGTTCTTTAGAGGTGAGAACATTTCCTAACCCCACTCATTTTCTATTAATGTTCATAAAATACTTTATCCACATATGAAAAAGCAAACAAAAATGTTCAGAAATGTGTACAAATGTTGAGGACGTGGTTACTTTCTGTCAAAAATGTAGAAGAGACAGAAAGAAAAACCACAACGAGACTCTGCCACCAGCCCACCCAAGCCTTTCCAATAAGTTTACAGTTGACTCTCTGTACCACCAAGTTTCACATCTGTAGATTCCACTGACAGTGGACTGAAAATATTGTAAAGAATTAGTAAAAAATAACAAAACAGCAGTAAAAAGTAACACAAATTTTAAAGATGCAGTGTAACACCTTTTTACATAGCATTCACATTGTATTAGATATTTACAGAAGTCTAGAGACAATTTAAAGTGTACAGAGGGATGTGCCCAGGTTATACAGAAATACTACACCATTTTACATCAGGGATTTGAGCACCCATGGATTTGAGTAATCATGGGGTGTCCTAAAACCTGTCCCCCTAAAACCACGAGAGACAACTGTACTTCCTAACAGCAAATGGCCCTCTTTCCCCTCGAGGCTCCAGCATCCACACTGCTTAAAAGAAGCCACTGGTGTGGCCCCAACAAGATACCTGTGTGGTTACAGGGAGGGCCAAGGTCATATGCCCTTGCTCTGCACCCTACATCTGGGCTTTCAACACTGGCTCTGCAGACAACCGGCTGCCCTAGGGTTTTCCCCTCGGTGCTTTTTCCAGCTCCTTGGCATTCTGTGGTCTACTCCCTGCCACTCTCTTCCTCCAGAAGAGGCAGCTGAGGCCAAGCTACTATTCCCTGGGCTGTTCAGATCCCACAGGAGAAGCAGCAGCACTTACTAGATCCCAGATGTGTACACAGGCTGCATGGCTTGGTAGAGCTTCAGAAAGGGCCGGCACACTGAAAGAGAGGCACATCCATATATGAAGGTTAGAAGGAACAGGAGTTCAGCAAACAGAGAGGGGCACCAGGAGACTGGGAGACCGCACCTTGGCCTCTAAGGCTTGGGAGAGAGATACATGAAGCTAGACTGAGCTCAGGGAGCCCAGGGTTGCTGCAGGAAAAGCCAGGCTTCACTCTGAGACAAAGTCAGTCCTAGGGGCCTGCAGAGCCACATCGTGTGACTTTTGCCCAGAGGGCAACAAGGGGCCCAGGATTGGCCAGAGAGGCTGCACCATAATCAATTTGCAGCTCAGCTTGTTCCTCTGGCCATGATGACCAGGAGAAGCTAAAGGCATAGATGTACGTTAGAAACAAAAGAAACGGATTAAGGAAGCATTTGCATGGAACTGGAAAGGAAGGGACAGGGAGGAGGAGACAGGGTCCTGACCCCCACCGCTGTACTCTGTGCACTTCATGGGACAGGGAGGAAGGGACAGGGTCCTGACCCCCCATCTATGTGCTCTGTGCACCTACATGGGGATGAAGAAGAGAGGACAGAGTCCTGAGCCCCAGTTACATGCTATGTACATCTGTATGGGACTGTGGAAAAGGGGGCAGGGTCCTGACCACAAGCTACATGCCTGTGCTTTCCTGTGGGTCATTTTAAAGGGGAAGGAGGAGACTGGCTCATGATATGAGTCAGGTGGAGGCCTGGTCCTATTCTTGCCTCTCTTGCTGGGGTTCCTGCAAGAGAAGCCTCGAGGCCAACTGCATAGCTGAGCCAGGAGGGATGCAGCCCAGGATGCCACCAGCCCACCCGAGCCACTGTGTACGGGACACAGGGGAACTAGGATACTGTTCCTTCTTTGGTCATGGCCCAGTCCCAAAAGGTGATGCTCTGACCACACAAGGGCCCACATCAATGACCAGAGAGGAGGAGAACACCCAGGCCCTCATAGAAGGAACGAGGAGACTGTCTAGCTGAGGGGACCAGGACCAGCCCAAGTCCTGGCCAGTAAGTCACAGGCACCATGTTGCAGAAGACACTCACCTCCACCAGTGTCAAAGTTGGGGGTGCCATGGAGGATGACGAAATGCAGAAATAAGGGCGAGGCATTCATTTTCACCGATCCAGACAGGAGCCCACTGAGGAAATGGACGTACCTGCAAAGGACAGCCAGCATGGACTTCCCAGAAGCACCCTCAGCGCATGCCCAAGGAGGGACTTCCACAAGCACAGCTTCACTCTGCCTGGGGATCTGGAGAGAACCATTCCTGTTGCTCAAAACCACGTGGGGGTCTCAGTGTGGCTCTGCACCTCACATCTGGGCTTCCAACACTGGCTATGCAGACAACCGGGGACACTGAGGCACAAGCAGTCTCCTGGGCGTGAGCATCCCACATCTGGAAGACCTCCATACCTGTCCACCAAACCTACCACAGGGCAAAGTCAGGCCACAGGCCATCATGATCACCCTGGGGTGCAACAGGGAGCAGAGGCCTGGCACACAGGTAAGCGTGTGCTCTGTCATCAGCATCATGCCTGGGATGAAGTCATGTGACCCAGGCCTGGTGCTGCTCACCCTACCTGCTTTTGTGTCATGCCTAGGAGCCCTAAGAAAGGCTAGTGTCCACATTCCTATCCTTTGGTACCACGTCTCGGGTGAGAGGCACTCCTCCCTGCTGTTTCCTCTCTCTTCACAGCCCAGCTCCAAAGGTGAAGACCACTTAGGCTAGGGGCCTGGAAGACATGACTTTTCCTCTCTGGATTCCAGGTGTCCACTTCATGGGTCCAGTGCTGACTGCATACCCCTTCTGTGTGCATTTGGTGGTCAAGAGGGAAATGTGACTCTGGGAGCATCTTCAGTCTGGGATTCTGGGGTCTTCATGAGACACGATGGCAGCAGTGACTGGAAAGTAAGCTAAAGCTCTGCCATGCCAACCCCGAGATCCCTTGCCATGGGTACTGCATCCCCACAAGTGCCACTGTAGCACGCAGCACCTTGTATGGAATCTATGTGTTCCCACGTCTGTCTCCACCAAAGTATTGCAATCTTTGCAAGAAAGCACACTCACACACACAAATAACACACCCATGCAATATTTAACCATCTATGCATCTCTCTAGTGCCAACAGCAGACAGAGGCAGGAAGCGGTAAGAGACTGTCATCAGCACCCAGGACCACTCCCTCCCAGGATAGAAAGTTTTCTTACTTTAAGAAAAAAAAAAATCTCAAATTTACACCAGCGATTCAGATCCAGTCCCGATCCAAGCAGCTGAATTTGAATACAAAGCAAACTGAGCAAAAGGATCTTCCTGTTAGACACCACAAAAACAATTAAACCCCTGCTTAGAGTTTAGCCTCGTGAAAAATGTAGGAACAGAGTTTGCTTCAGCTTAGATACCCTGCAGAGCGAGAAACAAGGCACAGCAGTGTTTCCAACTTCTTGGCTGCTCCTTTGCTCCTTCAGAACAGGGTGAACACTCAGAAGAGTAGCAGAGGCTGGAAGCTTACCTCAGGACTCTCAGACCCTGTGAGGCCAATGACCAGGTCTTGACCAAGCCTCTAGACAGCTCCTACACGCCTGACAACAAGACTTCTTAACCTTCTGTAGACAGAGGAATGGGTGGACCAGCTATTTTTAATCACCTAAATGTTACGTGCTGCAGGTTGCAGAGGTGCTTTGGCTCCCTGCTTTTAAGTGAAGGTGAGAAATCACAGAACTTTGAACTTGAGAACCCGAGTCGCCCCACCTGGGGCATTTTGTCCCTCCCTCCAGCACCAGACAGCCCTGGTCGCTAGAGAATCTGCTTCTTTGGCATGTCCTGCTGGTCAGTGGCACGTTGCCTCTGCAGGCACCTGTTCATTTGCTTGGGCAGTTCTGTAGTGAGTGACCATACAGGTAAGATAGTCCTTTAACCCTGTGGATGTTCTCAGCACCTGATGTGTACTCAGGTTCAGGTGACCAGGTGAATCGGTACTTGTTTTACACTTTCATCAAATATGGAAGGTTCTGTGGCCCTGGGTCTCAGGAGCTCCTGTCAAGGGCAGTGTGAGGAGTCCGACTGGCTAACTCCAGAGTTACTGCCAGGAGGGGCAGTCACCCTCCAGGAACTGAGGCCTCTCCCTGACCCAGGCCTTGTCCCATGCTGTGGTCAGGGAAACTTCATTTCTGCTGACGTGGACTGGCCAGAGTTGTTGCCCATACCCCCAGAGAAAGCACAATAGGCTGTTTTCTTTCAGATGAGGAGGTTTCACCACGAGTTCCCAAAGGAGGCCAAAGTCCAGCCCCATGCCCAGGAGTGGAAGGGACGGGAATGAGGCTGCCCCAACTGGGACCCAGGAAAACAGAGAGTTGCCTCCCAAACTGGCTCTCAACAGTCACCAACTTCCTGAATCACTCCACAAAGGGCCATTCAGCACACAGTATAACCAATCAAAGAGTAACACTTTCAGAATAAACTCTCAGTATACAATTCTCAGCTGTCCTCTCAAGGAAACTACTTTTTATGAATTCATATTTTTAGGTAATGAAAGACACAAAATTTTAAGGTAAATGCAAGTTATTTTGTCCTTCACATGCTTTCTTAATAAGGAAATTAAAAAAAAAAAAAAAAACTGGCCAGGTGAGATGCTCACACTTATAATCCCAGTACTTTAGAAGGTCAAGGAAGAAGGATTGCTTGAGGCCAGGAGTTCAAGATTAGCCTGAACAATGCAGTAAGATCTCGTTTCTACAAAAAATAAAAAAATTAGCTGGGTGTGGTAGTGCATGCCTGTAGTCCTAGATACTCAGGAGGCTAAGGCAGAAGAATCACCTGAGCCCAGGAGTTGGAGGCTGCAATGAGCTGTGATGGTGCCACTGCCCTCCAGTCTGAATGACAAAATAAGACCCCAATTCAAAAAATTAAAAAACAGAATATTGTTCAAAGTGCCAAATAAATACACGACTTCTAAAAAAAAAACAAAAAGTAGCAATGCCTTATAGAAATAACAAAGCTCACAGCAAATATAAGCTATAGTCATTGCTGTAGAGATGGCAGGCAGACTGCATTGGAGAGCAATCTGTGAGTTTGCGGGTGACCACCTAGAGAGACATCATCAGCAACAAGGAAAATTTGAAGCATCAGACCATGGATAAAAATAAGGGGAAATAAAAATAATGCAAAAGGATCTCACAATTAGTTCACCTGGTCAACTGTGAAAAGAATTCATTTTAGCTTTGTACAAGGTGGGACACCAAAAAAACAAAAACAAAAAACAAAAAAAAAACAAACTCCGGAATTATCTTTTGGAAGTGGGCCCATTGTCATACACTCGAAATTTGTTCCTCCAGATCAGTCAACCAAAGTTTTTATCTGGAAGTTCTGAGAAGTCTGCCTCATGATTTGCGGGAAAAATGTCCCGAGTTGTGGCAAACAGGTGACTGGTTCTTCCACCATGATGACGCGCCTGTTCACATCGCACTAAGTGTTCAGCAGTTTTGGACCAAACACAGCATGACTCCCATGCTCCACCCTCCCTATTCACCTGGTCTCACCCCAGCAACTTTTTTTGGTTTCCCCAGATGAAAAAGTCCTCAAAGGAAAAAGTTTTGCTGTTGTGAAAGAGGTGAAACAAAAAATGGCAGAAACACTAAAAGGTATCAAAACTGACAAGTTCAAAAAATATTTTGAACAGCGGAAAAAATGTGTCTAAAGATGTATTACATCAAACGAAGAGTACTTTGAAAGTGATTAAAGTTTAAACATGTGAGAATATATGCACTTTTTAAAAAAAATAAATTCTAGATTTTTTTGCCCCCTCCCACATGATATTTACCTATGGCATTAAAGACAGGTATGAATGAATGAAATGAATAAATGAATACACGAATGAAATGAATAAATGAAATTTACCCTCTAAATACCATCCCAGCAGCCTTATCAAAAATAAAAAGTTTCTACTTAGTCAATACAGTTTTCACAGCCACACAGGCTAGAAGACAGATACTTTATAAAACAGTTCCATGATTTTCCCATCGCTATCTTTTCCTTCTTTTTTGGAAATAACTCTCTGGGGATGACGCTTTCCATGCTTTGTCTCAAACCAGTAAGTTTAAAGGGCACACACTTCAGACATGTTCCAAAGCAGATGGAAAAGTTCAGTTGTTCCTTGCATTATTTATAAGCACTTGTAAAAGAAAAAGGTTACATTTAGAATTTCCACAAACCTCCCGAAAAATTTGCACTTGACATTAGCTCAGATCCCTGAAAATGCATTCAAATGTTGCTTTTCTAAGCAACAGGAGTCACTGTGACAGGACATCATCCCCCACAGCAAACTGAGGCCACGTTCATGGCACTCACAGCATTGGTCACAGTCGCTGAAGCATCATGAACTAGCCAGGAAAGGTGAGCTGGGTCACTCTGCTTTGTCATTGAGAACCAAGTTTGGATGGTTGTTTAACATTCCTGAGCACTCTCCTTCCTTGCCTGGATGTAGCAATAGCATAATGACACCTGTGCTTTGGGTCCGATGCAAAGGTGAGTCTTGCATGGATGTAAGGGTCAGAGTAGGTTTTAAAAAAATGAGGACCATAGCCCTCCACTCTCTCCATGGGATACCGCCAGACTGCAAAAGTGGCCTTGTCCACAGAGCAGCTGACTCGGAGGAGGCAGCCAGGCCCAGCCAGTTTGTGGTTCCCCAAAAATTGGCCACCCTCCTCCAACTGCATTTTTGCAGGCCCGGGACAAGGAGGACATGTGGAGAGGGTATACAGTGGCAGAAGCACCACAGAGGCTGCACTCCTGGGCAGTAGCCTCCTTTAGACAGAGAAATTGAACTCTAACCCCCTTGCATTTTTCAAGTGTTCTTTCAGACACCAAAGGCATCGTGCCAAAAATGAAAAAAAAAAATCAAAAATCAAATACTGCTATAATTCCAGGATAATTTCTAGGACATCCTAATTTCCACATGCCAAAGTGTTTGTCGGGTTTCTCTACCTCTTACCCAAAGGGACACCCACGAGTTTGCAGAAGATGCGAGCTACGGTCCTAGGTGACTCCCACCCAGGGTCTCCCAGGGTCACTTTGCAGCCAATGCTCGAGAGAGGTCAGATCCCCCAAGGAAAGAACTGGCCACCTGCTACTCTCCCCATTTACTCAGAGTGATAGGGCGAGAAATGTGTGCAGCTGTTCAGACCCCTCACAAAGAAAGGAAGAAAAGAGAGAGGTCTGGAACTTTAAGAATTTTAATTCATCACTTCCATGATGTTGATGATAAACTAAGACCATGCTAGGATTTTTTTTTTTAATTACTCATCAAAGAGGAGGCCTCCAAGTTGAGTTCAGAGGTGCCTCTAACACAGAGGCCAAAGGCAGTAATGAACACCAGCACAAGGCCATATCAGAGCACCACATCGGGGCACCAACATGGTTTGCCAAAGGCAAGAGAGGTGTGAGATCAGACAACTTACAATGGATTGTGGCTACCCGGCTTCCCCGCAGACAGCTCTGTGGATTTTAAGACTAGTGAACAAAGGAACAAAGAACGCACTTCCCACCAAATAGACATGGAGCCTGATGAGCACACCAAAGTCGGCTTGTGTCATCCGAAGGCTCTTCGGAGGTGTCGGTACCGCTCAATGTCTGCTGTGAAGTTGCTGTTGAGACTTCAGGGCTTCCTGGCCACAAACCTCAAGCTCACTAGTCACTCTCAGGAGTGGTTTTGAAACAATTTCTAGAGCTCCATCCTAAAAGAACCTGCAGAGCATGAATCCCTCTCCCCGAGGGCATTCCGGACAAGAGAGAAGGCTCCCATCAAAGATCCTGTTCCCATAAAAGTGGTTGTCACCTGTCCTTCTGGTCTCAAACAACCTTCCATATTTACCCTACGCATTCACTCAGCCATTCCCCCACTCAATAACCATTGGGTGAGAGCATCTTCTAACGCACGCCTTGGCCAAGGTAACAGGAAAGCAGCCAAGGATAAGGAGCACTCCCCTAATCTTGAGTGCAGGGAGACTAACCTTGGAATGCAAAGTTGAACCCAGCCACTGTTCACAAAAAGTAAACGCTATGGCCTCCAACAGGCAATGACAGGAAGGATTCATGAAAGCCTGGGCATGCGACAATGAGGCAGTATTTCCCGCTTTTCTCCCACACCCACTTAATGTTATTAACAAGCTGCTGACGCAGTGAGTAACAAGAACAAAATGAAGGAAGAAAGCATTTTGTATGGGTTATGTCCTGTGTGAGCCTCATCTTCTATGCGGGAGGTCGTGTGAATGTCACAATTCTGGAAACTGTTAGAGAAATAACAGTGATTCAAAAAAATCCCCAAGGAGCTGTTTAACTATAATACTAATAAAATGCTGGCCTTTTTGCAAGCACCTTGCAGTCTATGTGGGGCATATTGCTCGGAGCAAGGCACAGCCGGGTGCTGACCCACGGTCCCACACCCTTGCCTATGTTCCTCCAACACACTCAGTCTCAAGAGAAACGGAGCCAGGAAACACGAAGACCAAAGGAGAAGGTGCCTCTGGGGGCGGTCCTTGAAATCACTTTCCATGTCCCCCATGTCTGATGCAGCCCTTGGTTATGCCAGAGACACAACTGTGAGAGGGATTGAGACTCACATATAAAGGGTGGGTGTACAACAACCCTATCTCCAAGATGCAATACCATTTGGCAACTGCCTTGGCAATTCTTGTACAAATGCCATGATGTTTGGTTTGAAATAAAAATGCAACAGAGCTACCTGCTTGGCTCCAGGTGTCACCACCTGCAGAGGAAGTATGTCTGGATGGGGAGCTGGCTACGGGGCCCCTCTCACTGCCTCTCACCTGACCCTGCTCTTGACCTCAGCTCGCTGATGCAGGCAGCAAAAGGAGAAAGTTCTGCTCGTCCACAGCTATTTCTCAGCACTTACTGGGGACCTCCCAGGAGCCATGTCGAAAAGCAGAGCAAGGAGAGACGAGTGATATGAAAGAGTAATACTCACTGGGCTCAGGGAGCTGATGGGCTAGTACAAGAATTAGCCAAATGCAACCTGCTAACATGTTTGTGTCAATAAAGGTTTACTGGAAAACATACATCCGCATCCACTGATTTCTGTATTGCCTAAGGCTGCTTTCATGTTAGAAAAGTTAAGATAGGGACCACGCGGCCTAAAATAACCACTCACTAGCCTGCTACAGAAAATGTTCACTGAGCCCTGGTCTAACAGATAGAAACAAATCCCAACACAATAATGGAAACCAATTCATTTGCTGTGGGAGAAGAAGACCCCAACTGCTGCGAGGGGAGAGAGTCCTCAGTCTACCTCTCCTGAAGCAAGCCAGTGCTGTAGGGTGTAGGGGGCTCTCTCACTGCAGACACGTAGGGTGCCCGTCTCCTCTCCTCCAGGCATGAACAGGGACATTGTTTGGAGGGCGAGATGGAGGGGACACCTTTTCTGTACTCATATTTTTAAATGTAAAATGTCATTCACTTTTCACTCTGGCTCCAGGGATGTATACATACCGTTTCTGGGAAGGCTGCATTAAAGCTGAAACTTTGTCATCATAAAACTTCTTCATGGCAAATCTGTCAAGGGCCTGGTCAGCACTGGGGAAGCAGACAGAGAAGAAGAAAGAGATGGGGGGGGGATAAGGGGGGGGGAGAGAGAGAGAGAGCGCGTCAACTCATTGGAGCTCTTGCTGTGTGACTGGGTGACCACGGACATGTCCCATAGCTGTTCCAAGTGACCAGCTCCCACAAGGAGCGTTGTTCTTGGTTGCACCTGTGCATAACCATCTCCTCTTAGACTTCATTTTCTCTTCAGGAAATGTTTAGTGCCAAGTGGAAGCCACATCTGCAGGGTCTCAACTCTCATCTGAAATACCAGCACCTTATGAGGGCATGACACTTATATGTGGGGCATACCCAGTCTGCAGGAGAACAGGCTGAGATTCTCTGCATGCAGGTGGCAGGGGTGGCGTTCAAAACCATCCCATGGCCACCCCAGCTCCCAAACAAAGGAGGTCAGCTAAAGTGGGTTCTGCTGGAGACAAGCAGGGCAGACCAAATTCTCAGGACCATGAGGCTGTGGGAGCAAGCCAAGAGCATGACAGTGATTACACAGCCTGGTAAGTTACAACAGGCATGTCTGGACACATATGGACCAGGCCATGTTCTGGTCAATATGTCACTTCTAGGACCAGGCTTGAGAAGGTGCAGGATGCTGTAGTCCCGGAGGCAGGAGGGGGCGGTTGGAAAGGTGTCTGAGGTCGCAGGGCAGCACAGTTATGTTTTTGAAGCGACTGCCGCAGAAAGTAACCCTGCTTTCCACAATGCAGCTGACATTAAACTTCAGTTCCACAGTGCCCACAAGTAGTAGTCAAAAGGACTTCCGGACACCTCATAGCAGGGCATCCGTGACCTGGCACAAATCATGGAACAAGAGTCCAGTAAGTCTTAACAACTCAGACTCGCCTGAGCCCAAAGCATCCCTAAAACTCTGACAGCAGTGTAGGCCCTTTCCTTAGAAAAATGTGTATGTGTCTCTCCAGAAAAATGACATACATAAGTATTTTGAACATCATAAAAACAAATGCAGAGAGACAGGAAAAAGGAAAAATCTTCCAAATCAAGTTTATGTGACTTGACTTTCACTGAATGCTATGAAATGGAGAACTTGCTACTTGTATTTGTGTCAACAAGGGACTGGGCTGGTGGGCTGTCACAAATGGAAGGAGCCACGTAAGGACCCAACAATGTGTGAAAACACACTGGGGAAGATGTATTTTTTAAGTGGAAAAGTATAGTCACAATCTACTCATTGACTAAGCACTCGCTTATCCAGAATTTACTGGTTTAAGGAAATGCTGATAATACGTTTTAGCCAACGTTCATGTCAATATTTCACATTTATATCAATATCATGGTAAATAATAATATCGAGGGTGCCAAACATATATACACATTTTAAGAAATGTTCGCCATAATCAGAAATTTCCGGACGCTGATGGCAACCACTTTGAGTGCTTCTTGTAATTGCGGAAGTCACATATGACTTGTATTCATTTATCTATTATTAACAGTATGTATTACCATTTCAATGCAGTTTTTTCCTTTCTTAAATGTATAAAACTTTTTGGCACCCTCTGTACTGGTGTTGGCTTTGTCCTTTTTTTGGGTGCTGATACAGAAATGTACTTCTTAGTGTGTGACCTGCAGTTTCTGTTTTGTTCTGTCTGCGGTTGGTGAGAGAGGTCTTAAACCTATGTGGTCCCTAGGATTCCCCTACGCCTGATTACTATTCTTCTTCTTCAGTATAGTCTAAGTGGGAGGCCTGTAGAAATGATCACAGACATGTGTGTAAGAATGTGTTCATTATGGCATGTTTGCAGCAGAGAATACTTGGAAGCAATCTAAGCTCAAAGAAAAACTGGAAACAACCTGAATAGGCAAAATAGGTGAGTGCTTAAATACATAGTATTATATCCAAAGAAGTGCTATGCACCCTTGAAATAATGCTGGGGAAGACATGTGAAATGGTGTTAGCATAGAAGACCAGGTTACTAGCTGGGCGCGGTGGCTCAGCCTGTAATCTCAGCTCTTTAGGAAGCCGAGGCTAAGCGGACTGCCTGGCCCTGGGGGTTCGAGACCAGCCTGGGCAATTTGGCAAGACCTTGTCTCTACAATAAATCACAATAACTAGGCAGGCATGGTGGTGTGCGGCTGTAGTTCCGGTTACTTGGAAGGCTGAGGTGGAAGAATCGCCTGAGTCCAGCAGGTCAAAGCTGTGGTGGCCGTAAGTGTGCCACTGCACTCCAGCCTGGGTGACAGAGTGAGACTCCAAATCAAAAAAAAAGAAAAGAAAAGAAAAGTAGGTTACCAAAAGTGTGTGGGGTCAGCCCATTTAGTGGAAAGGTACTTGATACTGTTACTCCTACTAATAACAGAAGCATTAATAACAGCTAATACCTGAGTACTGATGCTGTTCTAAACACATTGCATGTAATGACACATTGCCTTGTCACAATACTCTGGGCGGTATGGCTATTATTACCACTGTCCTGGTGAGAACATTGACACTTGGATTCAGGTAAATTGCCTGATATTTGCAGCTGAGATATGTATTGACTATTCATAGAAAAGAGTTTCTAGAAAAAGTGTCAGAGATGTGCTTTAAATGAATTAAGCCCTTACTCTCCATTTTTCCCCAAAATGCTAAAACCTTGGATGAGATAGAACTACCTTGGGCAGCAGAAATGTTCAGGGTGATCTCTGTCCACAACCAACCAGGCTAAATTTGGTCTCCCACCAGGTATCTTTGGCATAAGAGGGATGGACATAACCAAGAATCTCGATGTGTCTGGCACACACAGATGACTATTCTCAACCAGAGAGGAGCTGATTTTCACTTGGGGTTTGGATTTCCTTCCTGGCAAGTACCAGCTCCCCAATTTGTTTCCAGAGAAAACATCTGGAAAGTCAAATCACACTTCTTGGTGCTAGAATGGAAAAGGTTTATCGGTTGATATGAAAAGGCTTCTATTTCCCGAGAGAGGAAGCTCAGGCTTCACAAAGTGGCCATTGAGAAGGTGGGCGTGAGTGATATTTTTTGAATGGAATCTCAGCGTGATTGGAGATCTGTGCTCTGGGAAGCACACTAGGGTAAACTATGGCTGCCCAGTGTCAGGAAGGCCAGTACAGAGCTGACATTCTCATGGTCCTGCTGTGTCCATCGCGCCCGGTGGAGGGAACCCCAGCAGTGCCTCAAAAGTCCCTACAATTACAGTTCTACCTCTTTAGAATTGACCCACACCTGGCTTCTCACTCACAGGCTGTGAGACTGTGAGCTAGCTGCCTGGGCCTTCTGAGCCTCAGTTTCCTCATCTGTACAATGGGAATGATAATAACTGTTTCGTTGAGGGAAACTCCCCGGGGGTATGACTCTTATTACTCTGGGCAGTATGGCTACTATTACCAGTGCCCTGGTAAGGACACATCTCACCAGGGTGCACACCTCATCAACAAGGGTACCTGTACAATGACCACAGAATTGTACCACACATCTTTAAATTTAAAAATTAAAAAAAAATAACTCATGGGTTAGTTGAGAGAATTCAGTGAGAAAGGGAAAATATTCAGTGTACTTTCCAGAGACCTGGTATATGCAAAAAAACAGTTGTTATCACCATCATTATGTATAAGGCATGAACTGATCCAGTGAGACACTCTGTTCTTGCTTTTCATAATGGTGACATTTATCTCTGCTATTTTTATTAGGGAATGACAGTGCACTCACTTTTTTTTGTAATGCCTCCATGGAAGTACTTGGAACCAATCATACATAGCCACCTAACCAGGAAAATATCTTTTTCACAAATACAAACCCTTAACTAGAAGTTGATTTCTAGGCACCAGCACCAGGGGGACAGGGGAAAACAGGTCAGCCTAGCCTTTAGCAGCCAGGACAAGTGGTCAGCCTCACACCCCATGCAGCCTCAGCTTTCAACACCCCAAGGCAGCAAGCTGACATCTTTGTCCTACCTGGCCGAGACGTTGGTGAAGTGCATGTAGGATGATATGACCACTCCTATGCGTCCTTTCCCACCCTGCAGGAGACAAAGGATGAGTTAATTTTCTCTGGAATCCCACGTCAGAATCAGAAGGGGAAAACACTCACTCGTGGACAGAATGGCAGAGAGCTTGCTTTGGAGGTTAGACCAGTGTGAACCCCAGCCTCCCTATCCCGAGACAGTCAGTTCCCCACCCAGCTGAAGCCTCCGCAGCAGGGAACCGGCAGCCAGGTGCTGACAGCAATAGCGGGCGCTAACCGGAGCAGCTATGGAACCCCATGAGGGAGACTGACACAGTAGCAGTCCATCATTTCACCCAATTAGGCTGGAAGAAACTGTGCCAGATACTGCAGCAATTAGTACGACTTAATTACCCAGGTGAGACAGAAGCAAATGCCTGCTCAAGGGCTGATGATGATCAGGGATGCATTCACAGCTCAGTCCAACAGGACACTGATTCCAGCACCCTGGCAGCATAGCCAGTGCCTGAACTCGGGGTACCACCCATGCTGCTGCCTCTTGTTACACACACATGCACCACTGACCCCAGCAGGCTTTATGGGAAAGGAATACTCAAACCATAACCACAGACACCCACAGCCCAGCCCACAGGCTGACAATACTAGCAAGAGAAGGGGAAGCTACAACAGGACACCCTCATACAGAACCATAGATTGCCACCTTCCAGAACATACTGCTATGACCTATTACAGTGGCCAGCAAACCACAGCCCGTGAGCCAATTCTGCCCACTACCTGTTTTCCTACAGCCTGTGAGCTGAGAATCATTTTTACATTTTGAAACCGTTAGAGAAGAGTTTTTTTAAAAGTAAGACATGGTGGCATGTGAAAATTCTTTGACATTCAAATGTCAGTCCTATCCATAAAGTCTGCTTGGAAGCCATCCACCCCTGTTTGTTCACATACATCCAGGGCTTCTTCCTCTCACACTGAAGGAAGAGGTTTGAGTATGTGCAAGACCATGAAGCCTGAAAAATAAAAAATACCATCTGGCTCGTTTAAAAGACATTTGCCAACTCCTGATCTAGAATCACAGAAAGCCAAAATGGCAAGGCTGTTCCTATGTAGCTCCCTAACTTCTTAAAAAAGGAACAACTGAGAACATTCAAATCAAAATTCTGATAGACCCACAATCAATAGGTGAATGTCACCTGGGAGTGTTCTTTGTTCTGTGCAATGGAAGTCAAGAGTATGCTTTACAGATATTCAATACAGATAAACCCATTGCAGTCAAATACTGGCATATGCAGCTATTAACTATATAGCTACTAGTATGCTTTTTGTAAGAAACTATATTTTGACAGAAATTCACCTACAAAGAAACATCACCACCTCAGCTAAAACAGGCACACATGATGGTGGTATTCACCCCTGATATCAGTCGCTTTTGTAGCACTAGTTATGGATATACAAAGCAAATATTAATAAGTCTGAAGGGAGAGACCATAATACAGTAACAGTAGGAGACTTCAATACTCCACTTTCAACAATGAACAGATCACTCAGACAAAAGAAAGCTTGCAGTAAGAAAACTGTACTTTAGACCAAATGGACCAAGCAGACATATATAGAACATTCTATCCAATAGTATCAGAATACACAACTCTCAAGTGTACACAGAAGATTTTCCAGGACAGAGAATACGTTAGGCCACAGAACAAGTCTTAACAAATTTAAGGAGACATAAATCATGTTAAGTATCTTTTCTGACCACAATGGTATGAAACTGTAAAGCAATACAAGAAGAAATCTTGGGAAGTTCACAAATGTGTAGAAATTAAGTAACAAGCTCTTGAACAATCACTGGGCCAAAGACAACTCAAAAAAAGAAAGAAAGAAAAAAAAAGGTAATTAAAAGGGAAATTTAAAAATATCTTGCAACAGAAATGAAAACAGCATACCAAAGCTTATAGGATGCAGCAAAATCAGCTCTAAGAGGGAAGTTTATAGCAATAAATGCCTATACCAAAAAGAGAAGAACGCTCTCAAGTAAAAAAAACCCAATGTTGTTTCTTAAGGAACTACATAAAGAACAAACTAAACCCAAAGTTAGCAGAAGAAAGAAAATAACAAAGATCAGAGCAAAAGTAAATAAAATATAGCCCAGAAAAGCAATTTTAAAAATCATCAAGACTAAACATTTTTTGAAAAGATAAACAAAATTCACAAAGCTTTAGCTAGACTAAAGTAAAAAGAAAGACAAACAAAATCAGAAATGAAAGAGGACATATAATGGCTGATGCCACAGAATTAAAAAAGGATAAAAAAGATGACAAATAATGATATGCCAACAAATGGGATAATCTCAAATAAATGAATAAACTCCTTGACACATACAATCTCCCCAGACTGAATGATAAAGAAATAGAAAATCTGAACAGACCAATAATGAGTAAGGATATTGAATTAGTAATAAAAGTCTCCCATTAAAAAAATAAAATGCCCAGAACTGGATGGCTTTACTGGTGAATTCTACCAAACTTCTAAGGAAAAAAATAGTATCAAGCCTTCTCAAACTCAGGTATATATGACTTGAATATTTGTCTTCTCCAAAACCCATATTCACACTTCAACCCTCGTGTGTCAGTGTTGAGAGTGGGGCCTTTAGAAGATGACCAGGTCATAAGGGCTTCACCTCATGAATGGATTAATCACGGATTAATGGGCCATCATAGGAATGGGAGCTTGATAAGAAGAGGAAGAAAGACCCCAGTTACCACTTTCAGCTCCCTCATCATGTGGCCCCTTGACCTTGGACCTTTCAGGCTCCACAACTGTAAAAAATAAAGTCCCTTTCTTTACAAATTACCCAGTTTCTGTTACAAGCAAAAGAAATCAGACTTAAAAACTATTCCAAAAAATTGAAGAGACAGGAACACTTCCAAAGGCATTTTATAAGGCAAGCAAATAAAATATTTTTTTACAAGAGCCAGACAGTACTTTAGCTTTGCAGGCTGCAGGGTCTTGCTGCTGCTACTCAAATCTGCCAGTGCAGCGTGGGTGGGAGCAGCGTGGACCTGCACAAGTGGGGTGTGGCCATGTCCCAATCAAACTTTATACATGGGACTAAATTATAAATGCATATAATCTTCCTGTAAACACAACTCTCAACTCACAGGTCGTAGGAAAACAGGTAGTGAACACAATCAGCTCCTGGGCTTTTGTTTTATGGCAAACAGCATTCTTTTGGACTTGAGTAGTCTTGGTCTGTTCCTAACAAAAACCACAGAACTGCCGATTGCACAATCTGCTGTGGGTTTTCTTCACCACGAATCCAGAAACAAAAGGTGTGGTGTGGATGAGATCCCCCAAAGAACTGCAGGCTCCTTCTGCCCAATCAATAACGGGGGGTGGATGGATGAAGGGGAGACTGGACACACCCACACCCACACAGCCCTTCGTATAAAACAGCAGAATGGGAAACCCGGCAAGACAGACCCTCACTCTGTTCCTTCCCAGGCTGAGACAGGCCCAGCTATGTCAGTAATTCCTGGCATGTGTGGAAGGAAACGCACATTCTGCAAAGCTGGCGGATTTTGGCAAATGTCAGCGATTTCACCCCCGCAGCGATGATGATGAACTTCTGTTAACGTCAACATCAGCAATTCCAAATTAAAAGAGGACTAATCTCTCAGGGCACGTTTTCTGAGTGTTTCTAACATGGTTGACATGATACCAGAACAGCGCAAGCAGTTAACACATCACTTCCGAGGAGGTTCAGCATGTTCTGATAAATCCCACTCACAAGATGAGTCCAGAAAGTCCAAAGTGACTTAGGGAAAGGATGCATTTTAGAAATCTCTAAGGCGATAGTTTCATCACTGGACTCACGTGCTTTAACTAATTTGATGATTTCATTCAAAAATTGAAGTGAACAACGAAAATGGAATGAATGACTAAGAGTGGTGCTCTGCCCGCCCGGCAACTCCAGATCTCTGATGATGCAGCTGGCAGCAGGCTTGGGTGAGCCTCAGAACCCAATTCTCACAAGTCTCCAGGTGCTGCTGCTGGTCCCAGCCCACAGGTTAGAAATGCTGCTTCCTGAACCCGAGGGTTCAAGACCAGCCCGGGCAACCTGACGAGACCTCATCTCTACAATAAATCAAAAATTAGCCGGGCATGGTGGCACACGCCTGTAGTTCTGGCTACTTGGAAGGCTGAGGCAGAAGGATCGCCAGAGCCCAGCAGGTCTATGCTGGGGTGGCTGTGAGCGTGCCACTGCACTCCAGCCTGGGCGATGGAGTAAGACTCCAACTCAAAAAAAGAAAAAAAAAAAGAACTGCTGCTTATAACAACTTATCAAGTGATCTCAGGCAACGATGACCCATCCATATTAGAAGCACTATGTCAAAATCACCAGGCCAAGCCTGAAAAGCACAGATTGTTTTAACTGACAATAACTGTATAAAAGTCTCCCACTCTCTCTATATATTTGCATGAAAACACAGTTTTGAGTGGGGGCTCCTTAATTTCATACAATTCTTGAAAAAGGCCAGAGTAACGTAGACAATTTGGTAAGAGGACTAATGAGACTATTTGTCTATCTTGAGGAGATATGATCAAGTTAGATGTGAGAAAAGAGACAACACCGGAGAGAAACAAATGATATCTATGCATGTGCACCTGAGTGAGGATTTACACACACCGAGTGCCCATCAAATGCCACAAGTATGGCAACTGTGAGCACCACAACAAGCTGTCCTGCATCAGCTTATGAGACCGCAGGACCTTTGCAGGAAAGTTATACCAAAAGACAACTTACAGGGAAGAGTCTTCTAAACTAAATTCCATAGTACAATGGATTTTTGTGCAGCTTTTGAGTGTGAAAGACAGTCGGGAGGCAGGGGACAAAAACACACTTCCATCTTGAACTGTCAATAAACATTTCCAGGTGTTTTGGTAGTCCTAAGAATGCAGTGCCAAACACACAGTAGGGAGGTGTGCTATGATGAACAGTGAGCCCTCCCCGTGTCACCCTGCATCATCCCTTCCCAAAGGATTCTTTCTATCTCAAGGAATATCTGGTACAAGAGCTTTTCTCTTATAAGTGTCTCGTGGGAAGGTTAAGATTCGCAGGCTTGTCCCTCTGGAAGTTTGATTTCAGTCCAGCCCCTTTCAACACCATCACATTTGAGGCATCAGGGATGACACAGGCAGCTGAGAAACCTGAGAACTAGGAGGAAAGATCCTAGCAGGTGGGGGGAGGAGGAGGCATGAAAGAGCCAGGGCAGCCAGGAAGAACGCCCTACAGCCAGCGCCTGGGCCACCAGCAGTGTGAAGGCACACCAGCCCCCGCCACCCTGGGGAGGTGCACAGGCCACACGCCACTGCCCTGACTCCACCTGGAAAGGACCACGTGTTTGCTACGATGGCACTGAGCTGACTTCACACGTCCATCCACCAATGACCATAACTCGGATGGCTCAGCAAGTCTGACGTTGCCCATTGGCAAGGTGTCTTTCTCTAATTTTAAAAAGGGCTTTCCATGAAGAGCAAAAAGGATCAGATATGAAAGGGTTTGCTCTCGTTACTGTCCATCATTAGTTTCCAAATGTTCAGTTACACATTCAGGAGCCTCAATCCTATACATTCTAAGGTGAAACTCAGGAAGGTTTGGTGATTCTTTTTTTTTTTTTTTTTGCTTGTTTGTTTTTAAGGACAAAGAGGGAAATCTAACCACAAACCCCAAAGGAGCAAACTACACTAGCTGATCGTCAGTGCAGAAGCATGGCTCAGCAGACCACCCACAGGGCCAGCACTGGCCCCCTTATCCCCTCCTCCAGTGGCTGAAGCCCAGCCTCCCTTGAGTCATGGGAGGCAGGAGCACTCACCCTGCAGTGAATGACCACTACATGTTGGGGGTCACTGTTCAGCCAGGACTCCTGCGCCTTACAGATGGTGCACATCTTATCCAGGGGTGGTGCATGCAGCTCTGGCCAGCCCACGTCCATAATCTACAATAAGAGAGGAGTGTCCTCAATTTCCATTTCCTGAAGCCTTCCAAGGGTTCATTTAGATGAATTCCTTAGTCTTTTTCTCTATGTACATTTAGTATGACTGGGATGTTACCATATGTAAATTCTATATTCTACTTTTGTTAATTAGTATTAAAATAAGCAATTTACCATATTACTATGCTGTTACACTAATGTCTGCAAAATATTCTAACATACAAAATATATGTACATACACACATACACACACACTCTCATACATACACACATACCATAACTTATGCTTACACAGTCTTGAATTTTTCCCCCCAAATTTTGCTATTAAAAATAATCATGGAAGAAGTGTATGGTTGTGACTATGAAGAGGTAGCAGGAGAGAAATCTTTGCGGTGCTGGAAATGTTCTGCATCTTAGCTGTGGTGGTTATACAAATCTATACACATAAAGTGGCAGAGAGAGAAAGAAACACACAGACCCAGACACAGATACAGATACACACACACACACACACACACACACACACACACACACACACACACACACACACGTGCATGCCAAACTAGTGACATGTGAATGAGGTCTGTGGACTGCACCAATGTCAACTTCCTGGCAAAGACATTTTACTACTAGTTTTGTGAGTTGCTACCACTGGAGTAGACTGGGTGAGGTATACATACGCTCTCTCTTATTTTTGTACCTTCCAATGAATTGATTACTATTTCAAACTAAATTTTTATTTAAGAAAATAACCAATGGGCATAATTCCTAATACCCCTTTCAAAGAGTAGCAACAAATGATTTTTGCCCAAGTAGAATAAGATTTGTTCACATTTGACAAAATTCAGAATATACAAAAGATAAAGTCCTTACCTTTGGGTTAAGCTTTGTAAGGTCATATCTCTTTTCTGAAAGATTTAATACCTACAAAAGGGAAAAAGAACTTTTAGACAAATTCTCAGACCCAGAGACAAAAGACAAAAACACAGTTCAATCTCTACATGCTGTTTGCCTCCAAGGTATAGAGGACTGTGAAAGATTGAAATGTATAGATATGTGCATTGTCACAAAGTTAAAAAACAAACAAAATTATGATAACACAATGAAGTCTTACAAATAAACTCTACAAAAATTGTTAATTTATATGAAAACAGGCATTGTACCGTGTTACTATACTGTATTTTAAAGGCTGCAAAATATTCCAACACATAGAATAGAAACATCTATATATACCATATATATGTGTGTGTGTATGTATATGATGTATATGCACACATGCACATATACATCATATACATACACACACACATAAATATATATATACCATAACTCTCCTAGTCTTACTCCTGGAGAACACAAACTTTCTCAGGAAGAAGGAGGTACATGGTAAGGAGGGAAGTCCCTCCTTTGTGGTGTGGCAGACCCAGGCCTGCAAAGGACTGAGTTCACCACCAGCTGAGAGCCATGTCCTAAGTTCACCAGAAAAATCAGAGCTGTCTGTGGAACCTTGTTAAATTCTCAAGCAAACCAGAAAATAATAATCATAATAATGTTCCAGGAGCAAGAGGCTTAAACATTAACTGGACATCCCTCTCACTTCAGAGACAGAGCCACGAGGAAAGTGGAGGGTCAGGGCTTGTCTCAGTCACCCAGTGAGTTCGGCTTATAACAGAAGGGGGCTGTATTGCTCTGAGTCAGGATCCATGGTTCATAATCAACCCCGACACAAGCTATCTCCTGTGCCTACTCAATGTCGGCCACATCTTGGCCCTGTTAGAATCGTCAGGGTCACAGCTGCCCGTGATCAGAGGTCCCAGAACACCGCAGCATGACAAGACATATCCCCTACATGGTTTGTGGGTTTGGAGACAATTTTGTTTTCACTTCTAACTGTTGGATGTCTACAGAGAGCAGAGATGAGTCGGTCTTGCGGCCCTTAACTTAGAGTTAGTATAAGACATGGTTCTTTCTTCAGGTTTTCAAAAACATTCTCCTCTCAAAACAAGTAGGGAACCCCTCTAGTCATTTTGCAGGTGGAACTCTGGCCCCAACAAGGCCCCATATGACCTCAAGGGAAGAAATGCCCCCAGATGCAGCCCAATGCCATCCAGAGCCCCGGGTCCTTGCATGGTCTTCTTGGGGAAGGTGGACCAGGGAAAGGTTTAGGGATGGCCAAAGAGGAGGCTCAGGATGCACCCAACCTGGGTACAGCTTCCAAAGAAGGGAGCTGTGACCCTGCAGAACAGACCACCTCTGTGATAAAGAAAGAAGCCCTGGAGAGGACAGACTCTGATGAGAAGCACAGCCATCAGACAGGGCTGGGAGACCACTTCCCTGTCCATGGCCAGGGCACAACTAGGATGAGCTTCTAGGGAGAAAGAGGCAGGAGCCTGGGCAAATCATGGGGTCAAAGCAGGTCCCTATAGAGGAGCGCCTGGGCTAGGGTTGCTCTGGCATTGGACAGAGGCCACATCCCACCCTGCTGCTTGGTTCCACCTTTCCCAGCCCAAGTGTAGAAGTCAAAAACAGACCGGCCAGGAAGACAATGACTGCCTTGTCAGCTTAAGGGAAAGATTAGCTCCACTGTAGATAAGGAGGCCTTAGCAGGCAGGTAAAGAGAAGGTGTTTGAGAGCTGTAATTCAGCCCCAGTAGTGACCGCAACATAAGAAGACAGGTCTCCACATGGGGAAGCTACCCTGATAATGGAAAACAAGGGGCTGACGGGAGGATGAGGATTAGTGGGAGGCTGTTCTGTATTTTCATCAAATGTGCATTCCACCACCAACTTCACACGTGTGTTCTGAAAATCGTGTGCTTTCAGAACAAACCCTGGCTCCTTGGATGCCTACCTAATTTGTTGCCCTTATTTCTAGTTCCAGAGAATCACAAGTCTGCTTTTTGATACCAGGGCTGCAGCATGAGACCTACGGAAAGGAAGTGGCCAGCCAGGCCATGTCCCTAGGCTCTGGAGAGCTGGCCTTACTAATGAGTGTGGGATGAGGCAGCGGCCACGCCTGGATCGGCTGTCACATATGTCTGAATGCTACCAGGAAGGTGCACGACACTCAGCAGAGAGGCAGGGCGCAGGACCAACACCACCACAGGTCACTGTGTGAGTTCAGGTTCCAGAGTCTCCTCCTTATTTGTAAATCAGGGATCTGCGGGTGCCTGCAATACACACAGCACTCACTGCAGAGTCTGCCCAGAGGCTCCCTGGACCATCTTGGGCTACCAGGAGCCAGCCCCAGTGCTCACCAGGTAGTTGTCCCCATGCTTAGACTTGAGCATGCGCGTGACCTCCTGTAAGTTGTGCAGGTAGGACTCCTCGGAGCAGCCGGCGGGAAAGGACACAGCGATGATGCGCTCCGTGATGTAGGTGAGGTCCAGCTCATGACCCTCCTCCATGGCGGGGCTCAGGACAGAGGGCCTGTGAGAAAGGAGGGCTGGTCAGAAACCAGAACTACGGAAGGGGGGAAAGAGAGAGGGGACAGCATTCATCCTCTTGAGGTTGCACCCGAGACCCTGGCATGGCAGCTGTGGGAGTCTGACTAGGGTTCCATTGTCCACACAGCTGTCCAATCACAAGAGGGCACTAAAGAGGGATCTAAATTTCCTCGTGGGGCATGACTGGGTGCTGCAAGCCACCAGGCAGGAAATAAGCAGCAGAAAAGACGTTCAGAGCGGTGATGCAGGGGCTGGGATGGACAAGTATGAGGGTGCAGGGCGTGGGCGGGAGGGGCTCCTTGCAGGTTCACTGAGAGTGGGTGTGGGTAGCACACTGGACTCTGTGAGGGGGGAGCCTGAGCGTCACTTTGAGGTGTCAGGGTCAGCCCGAGGCAGCTGGGAGGACGTGCACTGCGGGCACGGGGATGGTGTGAGCAGAGGCCGGGGCTGCTGGACATCAATATGCAGCTCCCCATGTCTACGTCTGGGGGGACAGGTGTGGCCAAGGACTGGGCTAGTGAGGTGACTGGGCCAGAGAGTGGAGGACCTCCTAGGCTCAGGGAAGAGGCAGGACCTCACCTTGGAGAGGGGATAGAGCTGGAGAGGAATTTCAGCAGCCATGCAGCCAAGTGGCATTTCATGGGAGGAGCTCGATGGCTTCCATCAGAAGGCTAAGGGCATTGTGGGGCTCTGCTGGGACCTCACCTGGTAAACCCCCTGCACGGGGAGGCAGGGCAGACCACACAACTGGGCAGGCACCCGGGTGGGAAATGAAGATGTGTGTGGGAGGAAGGCAGACAGAAACATCCACATAGACAGAAACAGTCACACTCAGCAGGAGCTGGGAGCTTGGCACCCATGTGACTCGGAGACAAGAGCTCCCCGCATTCCACAGCTTCTCCACGGTCCCTGCAGTGCCCCAGGAAAGCTTGAGCCCTTCCCAGGAGGGCCCCTAACATCAGGGCTGAGGATGGTGTCCAGGGAAATGATCCAGGAGAGGGAACGGGGCCAACTCTGAGTGGGGACAAGGTGAGTCAGGGAAGCAGATTCCCAGGATGTGTGCATTCAGTCCTTCCCAAGTGCTGCCACCAGCTTTAGGCTTTTGTTTGTAATTCGTATGTGTTTCTTTTTCTTTTCTTTCTTTTACTTTTGGAAAAACTCAAACATATTTTTTAAATGGTTCTACAAACCTTCAAGTACCCATCACCCAACTTCAAAATGACCAACACAGGCCACCCTCTATCAATCAACACCTCCAGCAATCTCCTCCACCCTTTCGACTGCTCTGAAGCAATCCCAGATATAGCATTTCATTTATAAATCCCATAAAATTGAGTTCTAAAAGATAAGGCTGTCTTTTAATTAAAATTTCCACAATGCCATTAACACACCTCCAAAAGAAATCATAACATCAAATATCTATCATAATTTTTTGTTGATTTATTGAAATCAGAATCCAAACAACTCAAGGTTTCTTTCCTCTGCCTTACTTATCAGACAGATGCAAAAGAGTTTTGATGATTTTTTTGAAAAATCCTATCCTATTTTTTGAACACTGTTTTTAAAAAATGTGCCTCCTATACCATCACGATTCACAGAGAGTTTAGCTTTCAGGCACTGACGGAGGAGGGGGCCCCTCAGGCACCTGCTCTGAAAGAACTTTCTAAGCAATCTCATCAATCCATCTACTCAATCTAATCTAATCTCCGCAGGGCACTCTAATCAACCTTGGAAACTTCTCCCAAAAAAGTTACACTTGCACAATCAGTTCACTGCAATATAATTATTTATTAAAAAACCATCACAGGTGTTTCCCCGATCTGGGCTTCTAACGTCTCTGATCACATTTAGAAAATGATATAAAACCTGACATATAGCACCTTTCGCTATTAATGTTTACAATCAACACAGAAATTAGGTTTACTACAGAATAAAATAACAACACACCCAGATCTCTGTGGAGCACTGACCCATTACCAGAGACCCAGGAATGCACAACCCACACAGACACTCACCGCGACGTTTTATCACAGCAGAGAGAAGCGGACGGCGTGGAACTCTCTGGAGCCTGCAAACAACAAAAGACGGTTTAGGGTTTCCTTCCTTCCTAGTTCACACGGCACACTCCTCTGAGAAGGAACGGTGACAGGTGTCCCACAGTTTAATCATAAATGGCAAGTCAAACATTGTAACTACTGGCTCATCCTAACACCTCAGAGGGTCTCCGTCACACCGTGTCTCAGGTCACAAACGACACAAGTCCATTAACCAGCAGCAGGACAGGTTTCCACAAGGGGACAGCAAGATCACCCTCCAGTCAGGGCAAGGCAGATGCCCAGTGCGTATAAAGTGCCTTGTTCTTGCACATAGGAGGTACCCAGTGGACGTTAGCCGTCGTTGCTATCACTATTGCTATTTACTTGAAAGAACCAAGTCATGAATGACTTTTGGGAATTCTCAATTATCCCTACTCTTTTTTTTTTTTTTTTTGAGTTGGA
>NW_007250687.1:169455-263060 GCF_000164805.1 Carlito syrichta
CCACTCACCTCAGCCTCCCAAAGGCGTGAGATTACAGGCTAAGCCACCAAACCCGGCTCCTACTTTTTTTTAATAAGTCTATTCAATAAGGAGGAATATCTCAGGTTATAATTACTTTATAACCTGAGTGTTTATATAATGCTTCTGTGTTGTGTGTGTGTAAGGGTTATATTATATACTAAGATTACAAAGATATATTATTTCAGGAGCTAAGTCTAACAACTCTGTAAGAATGATCTCCAGCATTTCAGAAGTGAGGGCATCGGGGCTCAGAGAGGCGAGAGGTCTCATCAAAGGTGGCAGGGGTAGGAGTAAAAGTCCAGACATACCCCTCAAATATTTTGAGGTACCCTCAAATGCTCCTCCTGTCCAAAATCAGGTGACACCAGGTGACAGCATGTAGGAGGCCCAGAGCCTGCTGGGGATAGGGTAGGGTCAGAGTCTCTGAAACATCTGCTCCCCTATCAACAGTGGCCCACATTCACCCCTAAATTACACCTGGTGTCTCACTTAGGCAGGTGTTACTCACTTGGCATGGCTCGGTGCGAAATGAAGGAACACAAAAGAAATTTTACAGATAATTCAGAGATCAACAAAACAGATGTTTTCCTTAAACCATACCAACACACAGTCTAGCGCCAATTCCAAAACCATGGAGATAATCATCTGGGTCTCCCAGAACGGAGGCAGGAATGAGAGCATGCTCCTGGGTGACAAAGCAAGGTGACGGAGAACTGGGTCTGGGAGCCAGGAGGTGGGCCATGTCCCTGTGTCCACACTCCTGCTGTTTCCCTGGGCAAGCTGATCGGTCACTCCACTCCCACGTCTCTCCCTTGTGAAGCGAGGAAAGTAACGGGGTCAGTCTCACAGAACTGTCCAGGTTGCACTCAGGTAATTGTCGCCAACGGATGGCCACTGACTCACTGGACAACGCTGACCAGGTGAAGTCCTGCAGTCTCCATGTCCTCCCTGCCCCAGTCCCAAACTGTCAAGCCACCCATCTCCTCCCACCCCCGTACCCCTGAAGCTGCAGGAGGCTCTAAACTTGACCCACTGACCCTCCTGAAGCCATGACCCAAATCCTGTCATAGCTCAGACTAGATGAGTTTCAAAAACTGAGACTATTTTTCTGCTTATCATAACAACAAAAATATGAAATCCAAAAGGACTTTTCAAAAGTACTGGTGAAGTGTAAACTGATTTGACATTCAAAGGCCTAATTGTCGGTATATGTAAAAAGCATTTAGACTACAATCACAGGGTCAGGCTGACTGCACTGAAATGAACTTCTCAAAATGACACACTGAAAACCTATTTAGGTTAATTCACACAATCTGTACATGTAAGACTAAAATTAAAGCATCACAACTACAATACTAATGCAGTCCCATCACAGGGAACTGCTTAGCAAAAGAGTTACACTTACCTCAGAAAGTATTCAAAAAGTCCACATGTCAGGAGGCCTCTGAGGCTTGACCTACCATGGTCCTAGGTGCTGCATGAACCCACCATGACCTGACAGTATGTTCTACATCTTGACCCGACCACATATACAAAACACAGCTACCAGCAGAGCAAGGCCACAGACAGAAGACCCCATTGGCCCAATTCCTGCAAGTATTCTGTGGTTTCAGAACCTAAGTCGCGCTTATCATTTTACCATGAATCACGCTGTCACGTAACTTAACATATAAACAAGACCATGATAACCCATGGGTGAAACCATTTAACTCTCATACTGCTCATCATTTCAAGATCGCAACCACACCAAGAGAAGGGGTGACAGCTGGCACCACGTGATGGGGCATAGGGTGTCATCCCCCACCTCAGCCAGGCCCTGAAGACAGGAGGGAAGGAATGGTCTCAGGATGCATGAAGATGCCACTGTCGCTGAGGGACTCCAGGGCCCATTTTCTCAGCAGCAGAGTGAGGAGAATGGGTCACACAAACATACAGCCTCTGCCGGTTCCATATTCTCTGAATATGCATCATAGCACCTTGGCAACAATGACTGTATGTGCTAAACCTGAAATCATGCAAAACTGGAACCACTGCCGAGAAAAAATTTTAAATCAAGAATTATATAATTTTCAAGGTCAGTGCCAACAGGAAGAAACTGGAACTGGCGTTATCACCACACGGAGGTCCTAGCACCTGAGCTGGTAAAAGGTCAGAAAGAGTGTTGAATTACACCAAGTTCCTTATGTGAAGTGTACAGAAATCCAGGACTCATGTAAGGTACCTCAACGGAGTCCAATGAAGCCCCTTCCCTAACCTCTGTGGTGGGGGATGGGGGTGGGGTGGGAAAGAGCAGAAAGAAGGGACTCTGCCCAGCCCCCTCACCTAGTCAGATTTCTGTGTAAGTCTAGACCCAGAGCATCTCAGGGCCACCCTCCAAGTTCACAAGAGCTCAGCACTCAAGTGCAGCCCCAGCTCCAGACCAGAATCTGTCCGCCACACGCCTCTCGCTCAGATGTGCAAACCCAGCCCTGGCCACTCCCCCAAGGCATGTGTGGGGCTCCACGGCTTCCTTAGCATGTCCTCGGACAGGGCCTCATGGGGCCCAGCAGAAACCCCTGGGAGTAGACATCACCACCCCTGTTTCACAGGCTGGGAAATGGGGACTTGGTAAGCTGCAGTAGTACCTTCTCATACCGAAACTCTGAACTCCTTCCAACCCTTGGCTGTCAGGTGGTCTACAACTATGTCCTGCCCCCGAATCACATGGACATCAATGAAGGTCAATACCTTTTCTGGGGGAACTAGTCTAGCCCTGTGCCAAAGAGGAGAGAGAACCTGTGGCGGATTTAGCACTTCCAAGCCAGCTTCTGAGATCTGATTGCACCCAAGACCCCCCTGAATCATTCAAAGGTTAAACCTGGAACCAAGCAGAGGGTGAGTCTGTGACAGCCCCCATCATACTTTGGAACAGAACTCCCTCAGCTGCTCTTACGTGAACTAAGATGAGAGCCAAGCCCTATGCTGAACGGGAAGGGCTGCCAGCAGTTTCCAAAACATCGTGCTTTTCAAGAGGTGACTCTGAAATGTGATGTCTCTGTGAGTCTTTATTCGACTGTAAAGAGTATATACCTACACTCAAGGTGCATGAATCTAAACCCCACTATGTACACCACAAGGCGTTTCATGGCTTAAGGATGACTGAGTACCTAACTTGCTGAAGACTTGTTAAAGAGGGGTCCTAGCTCCTGGAAAACCCTGAGTACTAACCTCCTACAAGAAGTTAAGAAAAATACCAGCCTGGGCATCATGGCAAGACTCTTAACTAAAAAAAAAAAAGAAAATTAGCCGGGTATGGTGGTCCACACCTATAGTTCCAGTTACTCAGGAGGCTGAGGCAGGAGGACTACCTGAGCCCAGGAGGTCGAGGCTGCTCCAGACTGAGCAACAGAGTGAGACCCCTACTCATAAAAAAGAAGAAAAGAAAAGAAAGAAAAATATCTGTCTACATGTAGACACCAGTCTTGCTAATCTGTGTCGCAAACTCACTCTCTCTCGGTATTCTGCCAAAAGGTGGCCCACTCACACCCTTGGAAGCCTTCCCCAGTCAAGTTGTTCTTTGCGGACCCTTTACTAATGGCAACAAAATCCAAGTCCTCTGTGCGTAGAGCTCTCACAAGACAGACACACAAGGTGCTTCCTTTCTCCTGTTTTCCAGGGTGAAAAACCCAGGCAGCAAAATCTCCTGCCCCACCTCTGCCCAGCCCCACGCCTCCCTTACCTGTGTCCCTGTTGGCAGGTACTTATCACAGCCCTCTGTTCCCAAAGGCGCCAAGAGAAAAGAAGCGAAGGAGGCAAGGCCCAGGCAGAATCTGTGGTGAAGGTTAAACCAGAAGGCAAACCTGCAAAGACCGCTTTGTCCCAGGCTGCCACAAAGTGCTTCCTCCTACAAGGCCCGGAGTCGGGCTGACCGCGTGACAAAGTGGCCCCCTAGGCTGGATGAGGTCACCAGCCTCCCTGGCCATCACTCTATCTTCTGGTAAAGTGACAGCTGCGGACCAAGCGCTTGGAGGTTACCCCAGCAGCCTTGGGCTCCATGAGGTCATGAGTAAGAAGTGAAGAGGAGTGATCCTCAGGGAAAGAACCAGATAGATAAGCTGCCCAGAGGGTCTCTCTCGCTCCACATGTTTTTGAAAATATTAATGTTCATGTCTTTTGCTAAGGAGGTTTTTGTTTAACATTTGAAACAAATGTAGCTACAGCAATTTTGCAGCCATGTGGCCATGTCTCAAGAGAGAACACTGACTCCCGTCAGTCATGAGATTTTGCTTCATGAGATAAAACAGAATCCTGGAGACACTTCCCAATGGGCTACACACAGGGTGGGGGACAAAGACTGGACAGCAGGAAAGCAAAGATACCTTTTCTTGGGAGAAACCAGATTAGCCTATGCACAGCACAGGGGCTCCACACCAAACTATCTGGGTCAAAGTTCAGGCTCCACCACTATTATACCTGCAGCCTTGGGAAAGGCCTCCACCCTTCCCCTTCCAGGACAGCACTCGGTCCCACGGCGCTCCCTGCAGTGTGCAATGCTGCAGGGCAGTATCTTAGTGCAACCTCCTGGGGCACCCTGTCCTGCAGACCCCACCCTAAAGCACATCCCCCTATAGACCCCACCCCACAGCCACTATTTGCCAAAACTGGCAGGACAGCTCCAGAACAGTTGGTGATCGTAGCACAAATATCCCTATGAGAACGACGCTTTCCGTTGGAAACTGCAGCTTCTGTCTCGGGAGAGAAGACCAAGTTGGAAGGAAGGCCTGGGGTTCAGTCAGTTTTTCTGCATGTTTGGGAGGAGACCCTGGGGAAAGGCAAGCACATTCACCTAAACAAAAGAAAGGACAGTGAGACGTCTGAGGGTCCTGGCAGGACGGGAGGAGGCCGGGGACTACCGGGAGTGAAAAGGCCACTGGAAATTCCCCAGTGTGACTGCCAAAGAACATTCGCAAGGCAGCATTCACTAGAGCTGTTCTCTTGGCCGTAGCATCAACAGACTGTTGGCCATGGCCTGGGCACAAGAAAACACACGTGCACACGCTCACCAAAAATATCCAACTGGGGCATGTGGGAGCACATATGGGGCACAGGATGAAGGTGGGGGCACCATTCCCTTGCTACAAAACTTTCCAGAAAGTCCACAAAGGTCCAAGGAGTCTTCTCGATTCTCCAGGGTAGGGTCCTGCCTCCCTCTAGGTGAGGATCTTAGAGCCCCCACCTGCCATGCAGGTTAGTCTGGAGTCAAGCTTAAAATCAAGAGCTCAGTTGGCAGGAGTTTGCTTTTGTTTTTACCCATGTCCCTTTTGACAAATCAAAAGTCTCCTCCCAGTTTAGTATCAGCATGTGGACTTAGGCAGACCTGCGCATGATTACAAGTCTCACCACCTGCCAGCCCAAAATCCTGGGCTAGGGCATTCATGAGCTTCAGTGGGCCCACCTGTCGAATGGGACAATGATGTCCACTTTGTGAGGCTGTTCACAGAATAAAGACAAAACGCCCGCGTGCCTGATGCTAACGACAAGGCAGCCTCTCTTATTGTGGACACGCACCTAGGTTCATGCTGCGCATTGCTATCGATGGGTCCATATTAAACTGCACAGTATCGCCCTTTCCCGGGGACTGCACTGCTCAGCGTTCAGCAACAGTGAGTGAAGAATGGACGGCTGTAAGTCTCCACCGGACGGTCAAAGCACCATGAGCTCAGAGAGGTGAGTGCGGTTTAGGCAGGGACAGCTCAAAGCCAAGGACACTGAGCCCCAGCGAGAGGCATGAAACGCCCTATCACTGTGCAGCGCTAGGGGCCCGAGGTAACACAGCATGGGCCGGCAGCCAGGGCTGCCACCATGCCAGAACAAACCCCAAACGGCGCTCATTCACAAAACGAACCCCCTAAAAAATCTTACCGTAAGATGTAAAAAAAAAATGTAGACTGATAGGCTAACTTCAATCTTCATTTCCCAGAAGAGACACCTATATAACCTTAAGGCCACAGTGCCGTTATCACACCTAAGACTCAGTGTCAAGGCCAAAAAAAAAAAAAAAGTCAACAGTCTATGTCTCCATCGATGTTCTGAATTTCTAATAATCACCTACGAGCAACATCGCACCTGCTTCCCATAGGCTTCTGAGATGCCTCACAAAATCTAACATGGGAATGACACAGTGGCAAGTCCTGGTGTCCACAAAGTGCAAGTAGAGCCCAGAAGACTCTCTGCTGAAGACAGGCCAGCAGTGGGTCAGTCTGGACCATCCACGCTGTTCATCCACGCCCACCCCCTGAGTGCCTCGTCAAGTCCCCTCCATTACTGAAGGTCATGGGTACACGACCACCCGGAGACAGTCTGTGAACATGTGGCCAGAGTTAGCCACCGCAACCCCCAGTGACCTGGACCACAGCAGCCTCCATCCAAGAACCAAATGCCACACAGAACCCTGGCCTTAAGAGAGCAGGGCCACCTGGCACAGCAGATGAGGTCTCAGAACATGTGAGGAGGCGCCCGTGAACTACAGCCACACAGCTGGGGTTTGCATCTGTGCCCCAACACTTACCAGCTGCGTGGCCTTGGACAGGCACCTCACCTTTGTATGCCATGGGTTCCTCTTCCATAAAACGGGCTTGTAATTACAGCCGCCTTCCCCATCAGGTCACTGTGGAAATGAAAGCAGTGAAGGCTGCCGTGCCCTCAGAACAGGTCCTGGCACAGAGTTAATCCACCACTGGCATCTATGATGTATTCTCTGGGAGCCTGTCAGATGGTGTGACAGGAAAAAGAAGGGAGGAAGACATGCCTTACAGAGAATTACTCAGTGGGCAGAAATCTTCATGGAGCCGTGGAAGGGAGGCCAGGCTGGGGGCAGCCACGGGGTGCTTTGTGCTGCAGATGCGACAGCATGTGTCACACATGCCCTGTGTGCCTGGCACGGGTGCGTCTCCTGCAGGTGGAAGGCAGTCTGGAAGGCACAATTCAGCTGCAGTAACCCAAGCCTATGTTGTGCAGTGAATGCCACTGTGGCATTTCAAATGGAGCATCCTTCACTGCCTCCCTACTGCTAAGGGTGAAGGATGGGTACTCAGTCTGGCCCACACAGTCCCGGGTGAGCTGGCCTCTGCCTCATGCTGTGTCTCCCTCACTCTCTGTTCCTGCCCTCACACTCCACTCACTCCTGCCCCAGGGCCTCTGCACATTCCATGCACGCCTGGAATGCTCCGGCCTCACACATCCAAGCTTCACCAACTTAGAACGTATGATTTTCAATGACTCCTCAAGCTCTCAGCTCAGATGGCATCTCCCCAGAAAAATGGTACCTGACCTTCTTGTCCTGACTGAGTCAGAGAGCCCTGCTTATATGTTCCTCTCTACCTGGGTCTTCTCTATTGCACGGACTCCAACTGCAATAAAGTAACAAATTGTGTGAATTCTTGTCTCAGCGCTACACCCATGCCCATGAAGACCTAGCTAGAGGTGCTGGCTGTCTGGTTCCCAGATGCACCTCCAGCCTTCAAGGCCACCACCTGCATACAGCAGCCACAGAGCACTGCAGTCTGCAGATTGAAGAAAGGAAGAAACAAACTTAAAGCCCCAAAGTGTCTAAGGAATTATCTTGTCCTTTTTTTTTTTTTTTTTATTAAAGTCTGGGTCTCACTCTGTCACCCAGGGTGAAGTGCAGTGGCACAATCACGGCTTACCACAGCCTTGACTTTCTGGGCTCAGGCGATCCCTCCTACCTCAGCCTCCCAAGTAGCTGGACTACAGGCACACACCACCACTCCCAGGTAATTTTTTATTTTTATAGAGACAAGGTCTCACTACATTGTCCAGATTGGTCTCGAGCTCCTGGGCTGAAGCAATTCTCCTGCCTCAGACTCCCAAAGTGCTGGGGTTATAGGCGTCAGCCACCATGCCCGCCCTCACCTGGCCATTTTAAGTGGCATGAGAATACTGAGTTCACATTTCAATAATCAACATCTAGTCAGCCACAGTTTTAGAGTGACATAAACACATATACCAAAGTGACTTGAGGAAACATCAAAAAAAAGAGTAGGGAGAAAAGCAAAGACACTTTCACACAAACTTAACATACAAAATAAAGGACACCAGGGACTTATTTAGAAGGACAAAGTCCATTGATCAGTGAGTGATGTGGTCAAGCATCAGCTTGGGATAGCTCAGTAAATGCCAACTATGAAGCTTGAACACACATGGCTATACACTATGAATTTTTCCCCCAGACTGAGTTGTGCTCAGTATCCAGTGCCTGGCAGGTACTGGCTACAGGAACACACTTGCAAATGCTTTCCCAAGGCACTTCCCAAGACTACCCTCTGAGAAGCAGTCCCCTTAGCTTCCCTGCCTCCCTAACACAAGAAACCTGGAGCAGAGGTGTGTGTCCCCACGCCTCAGGGGGCCCCTGACCACCATCAGGAAGCAGGTCTCCACTCTCTGCTGGGCCTCTGGCTCGAGCCCAGGTAGCCAAAGAAGCACCAGCAGGTTTTGGCCCTGCTTCCTGCTTACCCAGGGGCTAACGAGGGCACAGGGAAGCACCAGGATCTCTGAGCCAGAGCAGATTTAACACCCTGCTTCCCGCCTCCCTCGTCCCCACTGGCTTTCAGTGAGGAACAAAAAAGTGAAGGCCTTTTGTGAGTGCCATGCTAGGAATCTCAGCATGACCTGGGTGTGCAGCCAGAATGCCAGCTTCCCCAGGTGCCCCAGGGTCCGTGCGCTGCTCCTAGCAGCTTGGCCAGCCCTGAAAAACCATACCATTCTGTAAAAGGAACAAAAGCCACAGCCAACTCTACAAGGAAACAGGACTGCGCAGGGCCTGGGGTGCGGGACACAGGTCACAGCTGCTGGGCCGAGGAAAGGGATGGGGACATTAAACCACTAGAGCTGAGACACCTCTGCATAACGCATTTTTGTTTCCCCAGGAAAATGAAGAAAAACTAAATTTAAAGCCTTTTTCAAAGGCAACAACCAACCGCATTCAGCTGACGACCTTACAGGCGTTCATTTGTTCATGCTTTCATTCATTCTTCTGGCATGCAGGACTCACGCACGGGCTTAGCTCACACACTTCGGAATACTAATGTTTGAGTCTGAGTCCAGCTCCACAGCTCGACTAGCTGTCTGACCCTGGAAAGAATTTATTTGTGTGCTCTGTGACTCGGTTTCCTCATCTGGAAATAAGAAATAGTAATAGCATTATTGGAAGAATGAAATAAGGAAACATACATTAAGGGCTTAGAATAGTGCCTGGCCAGTAATAAGCTAAATATTAGCTAATTATTCCATCATTTTCTTTGCGTTTCAAGCCTGTGTTAGGCCCCTGAAATGCACTTTCCCCCAAGTTATTGAGATCCTACCAGATTCCAAAACTAGACACAACCGCAGCAGCGACCATGTAACAGCAGGAGAAAAAAGGCTCAGAGAGGTTAAGTGATTTTCCCAAAGTCACACCATTAATAAGACATTTCCCTCCCTTCCAGAACAAGAATACTAGAAACAAATGATCAAGATTGCATACTTTGATTTTTTCCCTCAATGTTGGTAAACACGAGCAATGACTATCAGGAATTGCCAGAAAACACACCCAACAGAGGTTGGGAACTAAAATAACAGCATTACGCTGCGCATTAAACTAGGGGAAACAATGTCTCATTCTGACTGAGATTAAATCTGTGTTTATTTGTAGCCAAATATTCATAGAATCCTGCCCTCTAGCCAGGCAGCTCGGGTTGGTCAAGAACCATATGGAAAGAGAAGGCTGCAGAAGACAAACAGGGAGAGGCCCAGAGGAGGAGACAGAACGGAGGAGGAGACAGAACGGTGAGCTTTACAGGAAAGCCTGACGCTTCCCTGTGCTCTTTTCACAAAATAAACTCCCCAGGCGGGGCGGATGGTCCTCAGAAGCGCAGCCCTTGGAGAAGCAGCACGAGGTCTCACCAAATACTTGTAGCAAGAAGACAAAAGGGAAATGCACGTGTGAACACCCGTTCACTGCAAAGCAGCCACGGCAGCAGCCAGCAGAGATGGGCAGCCAGGGACAGAGTGTCCAGGGCCAGCCCAGAGAGAACCTGGCAAAAGGCAGGCAAGAGGGAACTTACTGTCCTGGGCCTGAGCAGGGACCACATGTCCAGGGCTGCTTCTCAGTTCCAGGGGCAGCTCCTCCTATAGCACAGCTGGTTTCCCTGATTGGAGTTCAGCGCACCGCTCTTCATGCTGACGTCTCAGCAGCTCTGGGCACACGGGAGGCAGCTGGACAGCTCACCTTGGGGCCTGACACACCTCCCCGCTGCCTCTGGCTGCGATCCTAGAGACTCACCCCCACCCTCATGGGCTCCCCGACCTGCTGAGCTGTCCAGCTTGCACCTAGCTCACAGGATGGCATCTGCCCAAGGTCGAGGCCAGGCTGCCAAGGGCCTGTGGGAACAGGCGCAAGAGCAATGCTCTCCAGGGAGAGACCAGGAAGCTGCACCGGCTGTGTCTTCCTGGGGACCAGCCTGGATCTGGCCTCCAGGAAGACTGCCTTCCACAGGGTGTAGCAACAGGGCGATAGGGATGGCTTTTCTTTTCTTTTTCTTTTTTGAGTCAGAGTCTCACTCCGTCACCCCAGGCTGGAGGGCAGTGGCATGCTCATGGCCACCTCGGTGTCGACCTGCTGGGCTCTAGCGATCCTCGGCCTCAGCATTCCAAGTAGCTGGAACTACAGGTGTGCACTACTATTCCCGGCTAATTTTTGATGTATTGTAGAGACGAGGTCTTGCCAGGTTGCCCAGGCTGGTCTCGAACCCGCAAGCTCAGGCAATCCACTCGCCTCAGCCTACCAAAGTGCTGGGATTACAGGCTGAGCCACCTACTCCAGCCAGGGATGGCTTTTAAAAGTTCTCCCAGGAGGAAAAACACTTCGAGTTCCTGGGAAGCAGGAACTCACCTCTGTATCCTGGATGACAGGTGCTGGCGCCCACCCTACTCCCTGTCTTGCTCCCTTTTTCCCCCACATCCCCTTTCTCTCCTTCACCACTTCCTTCTTCAGGGCCCCTTAGTTCATTTTTGCTTCACTTGGTTCCAATCATAATTTGGGATGACGCCTCAAATGAATTCAGTATAACAAAATACAAATTTTAAAATAAAAACCAAACCAAGAAACGAATACAAAAGCAGGGTCTAAGATAGTGTGGCTGAGCCAGACAGAAAGGTATGCAGCCAAACCCTGGTCACAGGAGTTAGGCCCTAGACCAGTTCTGAGTTTCCCGGGGGGCCAGAACAAAAAGGGCAGATGTAGCCAAGATTCGGGACTTCACAGGCCCCCGCCTGCCTGAGGCTGGGTTAATTCCTCACCTAGCACTTAGGGCGGACGAGACGGCCAGCACAGACCTCTGCCGCTCTGTGCTCTCAGCCCCCAGGTTCACACCACAGCTCTTTAAACTAGATCTCATGACTCCATGGCATTCACATCCCTTAAATTGACAGGGTGATTTCTGTATGATCATTTATAAGGCTGTCTTGCATGCACTTACAGTCTTTTATTTTTATCATCTATTTCGTAACAAAATGTTTCTTCACATAGAAAAGAGGACCTCTAGCCGGGCTCGGTGGCTCAGCCTGTAATCCCGCGCCTTTGGGAGGCTGAGGTGAGTGGATTGCCTGAGCCCACGGGTTTGAGACCCACCTGGGCAGCGAGACCTCATCTCTACAAAAAAAAAAAAAAAAAAAAAAAAAAAGAAAAGAGGACCTTGGGGAGGGGAGGGGGAAGGGCTTCCTTAGGCTCCCCATAATGCTGTCACAGGGCATATTGTTCTGGGGGCAACTGCTCCATGGGAAGCCGTGTGGCGTCTCCTTCCAGGCTGGACACAAAGAGAGGGGTGGACTAGCAACAGGCCAAGGGTGTCCTGCTCAGGCCAGGCCCAGTGCCATGGGATGGCAGGTGCTTCCTGCCACCACCCACCACACAGCAGGAGTGGAGAGAGCAGTGAGGGCAGGGGTTCAAAAGAGGACCACCTGTCCCTTTGCCAGCCACAAATCAGTCGTCAGACTGGGAGACGCCAACAGAACTTTTAACTCTTCTGAGCATCCATTTCACCTCCATGAAATGTGTTGTCAACCCCAGCCTCCCAAGTCCTCCTTGGGGACTGATGCTGGCGCAACACCAAGACTAAGCCAGGATCACTCACCATCACCAGCCCCGCCTTGTCACTGGTTCTAGTGGAACACCAGCATTTTATGAATGAGGCAAGGCCACAGGGAGAGGGACAACAGCCTGGCAGGGTGTGGTGCCTTGAGGACAGGCCAGTTTATTCCTTGCTTCATGACGACAGAAAAAACAGGCAAGCCCTAGGGACCCAGCTCTCACAAAAATGCTTCCAACAGGGGAGTTCTTAGCCACAGGTAGCGGCCTGCTAGGAACAACCAATGAGGAGTTTCACCACTCACAGCTGAAGGACACTTGGAGGGAACCACTTTCTGCAGAAGGCAGAGAACATGTGTAACTGTGCCTGATGTCGGTTATTCCCCGACTGTCTGAAAGCTCGGAGAGGCTCTGCATGCAGAGTGTGCCCTTCAGAACCTGTCCTACCTTGGCACCCAGGCAGACACCCCCGCAGAGAGCCCCGAGAGACCAGCACCACAGAGCAGAGCACAGGCATCCCACTGCAGACAATCCCTAGTGGGCAGACACTTGGTCCTCTCGGCTCAGCATGTCAGGGCTAAGGAGACAGCAAAACCACCCAAGGTCAGAGACCCACAGATGCTGGCAAATGTGGGTCACACAAGCAGGCCCCTGCCCTGGCTTGTCTCGATGGGCAAAGGGGCTGCCCAGAGAATGCTGAACAGGTCACACAACTCAGGCCAGGACCACACATTCCCTTGCCCCAAGAAGGGCTCAGTAGGGCCTTCGCTTTAGAACAATGAGTGAATGAAGAGAACCAACACAGACAGTGCAGCATTAACCTGGAACTCAGCCTGGAATAACCAGTCACAGGGGTCACCCGGAAAGAACAAATAAAGGGAGCTTTGGGTCCCTGCACGCTTGGCCGCTGGTGGGCCAGGCACTCACATCCATCCAGCAACGTTCCGTGAGCATCTGCTCCAGGCCAGGCTCTCAAGAGATGGTCCTCAAGACAAAGCCGAGCTCTACTGGGCTTCCAGTCATCAAAGTGGGCACAGAAGCTGTCACTGGAGCTAGGCACTCAAGCAGTGCCTGGGGGTGTGCATGGGAACACCAGAAGGGGCCGGGCCCTCGGAGGGACACATGTGAGCGAGAAGTCCAGGCTGAGTCCAATGTGCTCAAAAAAGAGAAAGGCTTCTTTCCAGGACCCCTGTGTTCCAAGGATCTGGACTCAGTTGGGAGGTTCAGGTTCAAATGCCACAGCAGGCGTTTCTCTGAGGTAGACCCAGAGTGCTTCCCTGGCATGGGCATGGCCAGGCGTGGAGAGGAACAGGAAGTTGGCTCCTCCCTTTGCAGAAGTCAATTCTCCACCCTGCAGGTCGAGGAGGTGCTGGCTGGGGCAGGTTGCATCCGCTAGCTCCAGGGCTGCCCCTCCAATCCAAGGGCCCAGTGTGTTCTCATGTCCTAACACTAATCCCAAACCACGAGAAAGACAGCAAGCATACGCATGATAGGCCCAACCACCTAGATTCTAGACAGAAAAAACCCCAAGCAGTAAGACAAAAAAATTCATTTCAGCCGTACTCAGTGGCTCAGCCTGTAATCCCGCGCTTTGGGAGGCTGAGGTGAGTGGATTGCCTGAGCCCGCGGATTCGAGAACCACATGGGCAACTTGACGAGACCTCAACTCTAAAATAAATTTTTAAAAAATCAGCCGGGCGTGGTAGCGCGCACCTGTAGTTCCGGCTACGTGGAAGGCTGAGGCGGAAGGATCGCCAGAACCCAGCAGGTCGAGGCTGCGGTGGCCAGGAGCGGCCACTACACTCCAGTCTGGGCGACAGAGTGAGACTCCAACTCAAAAAAAAAAAATTCATTTCACACGTTCTTGTCTTTTAAGTCACCCCCAGCATACTCACAGTGTCTGGAGCCCGTTCAATTGATGCTTACTGGAGGCTGCCCCCTCTCCCCCACGCAGGGATGCAGAGAGCACCTAAAGCCCTCCGTGATGTAGGACGCACCACTGTCATGGCAAGCTCCCCTGCAGAGCCCCTCAGAGCTACTTTCTTCTACCTCCAACCTGTTCAGACGCCTTCCCGCTCCTCTCTCCCATCTGTGAATGCAAACAAATATTTGCAAGAAGGCCATCCATTTCATGCCGTGAATGGAGCAGCCATGAGAGACGCAACAGGGTAGGCACACACATCACACCCACAGGATGCATCAGAAAGGGACTCAAGTCAGATCTCAGGGAGTCCAAGTGCTACAGGATGAAACCAGAGCTTTCTGTGTAAGAGAACAGTGCCCTTCAGAGATTTCTGTAGGGGGTATACTGACATTATTGGCATAATTTTGTGATGATATATTGACACTATTTTGTGAAGAGACTCATTGTGCTCATAGGTATATGACATGTACACTATACAAAAAATCACAAGGGCAGTCCCACTCAATCCCTCATGGAAATGTCCTCTTTTTATAGGTGTGGAAATAACATTCTCAGTATCTAACTGACCTGTCTGAAGTCACCTGGCCCGTCAGCAGAAGCCTCATCCACCAAGGATCAGTGTCCAGGCCAATCCCTGCTTCACCCCCACACACCATAGCAATGGCAAAGTCACGTGGGACTCTGCCAAAGGGCAGTTTCCCTAGCTGAGCATTAGACATCTCACCACACTTTAAAAATGGTGACAGATGTGTCCTCTAAATTTTGGGGCTTCAATCTGGGAGTTCCCCGTGGGTAGGTAGCCTAGGTTTAGAACAGTTATGCCTCTCAGATGCCCCAACCTTTTGTTCCGCCATTTGCATTCTAAAAGAGGTAGGCCAAATGTCCGTACAGATTGGATCTGAAAGTAATCATAAGGAAAACAAAAGAAAATTAGCCTGCACTAGATGAGCAGTGGAAAGCGGGGCTGTTCAAGCTATCTCCTGGTGAACAGATGCCAACCGCAGATGAAGCCTTCTGCAAGAAAACAAACAAATAAAAAACCAAGAGGTCGCCCTGTTCCTCCTCGCAAGTGCACGCTCACAGCTCAGGAGTCAGCCTCCAGGCACGTGGGCAATAGGCCCTCTGCAGAGCCCTGTGGAGCCCTCCTGAGCTGCAGACTGGATCCCACCTATCCCTAGTAGGTTAGCTCTGAAAACTTGCTGAGGCTTTTTAAGAAGCAAATACCAGCCGGGCTCGGTGGCTCAGCCTATAATCCCGCGCCTTTGGGAGGCTAAGGTGAGTGGATTGCCTGAGCCCGCGGGTTCGAGACCCGCCTGGGCAATTTGACGAGACCTCATTCCTACAATAAATAAATAAATAAATAAATAAATAAATTAGCTGGGCGTGGTAGCGCACGCCTATAGTTCCAGCTACTTGGAAGACTGAGGTGGAAGGATGGCCGGAGCCCAGTAGGTCGAGGCTGAGGTGGCTGGGAGTGGCCACTGCACTCCAGTCTGGGCGACAGAGTGAGACTCCAACTCAAAAAAAAGAAGCAAATACCTATTTTCTCTCTTATGATAAAAGTAAGTCATTTTGTTGTGGAAAATTTAGAAAGCTGACACACACAAAAAGAAGCAGATGAAGTCAGCCTCCCCCTCCCTCCCACACCCCAAGTAAAGGGATGGAGCCCTCCTGACTTTCTTCACCCACACTTATTCAAAAGCCATGGGTACTATGTGTCCACATCGGTATATTTTCTTCCGTGGTGTAATTTTTTTTTTTAGTTAGAGTCTCACTCCATCTCCCAGGCTGGAGTGCAGTGGCACACTCACGGCCACCCTAGCATTAACCTGCTGGGCTCCAGTGATCCTTCCACCTCAGCCTTACCAAGTAGCTGGAACTATAGGCGCACACTACCACACCTGGCTGATTTTTTATTTATTGTAGAGACAAGGTCTTGCCGGGTTGCCCAGGCTGGTCTCGAACCCATGGGCTCAGGCAAGCCAGTCACCTCAACCCCCAAAGTGCTAGGATTACAGGCTGAGCCACCAAGCCCGGCCTTATTGTTATTATTATTATTGAGTTGAAGTCTCACTCTGTCGCCCAGGTTGGAGTGCAGTGGCATGCTCATGGCCACTGCAGCCTCAACATGCTGGGCTCAGGTGATCTTCCACCTCAGCCTTCTAAGTAGCTGGAACTACTGGCACACGCCACCATGCCCAGTCAATTTTTTGGTTGATTTATTGTAGAGATGAGGTCTTGCCAAGTTACCTGGGTTGGTCTCAAACCCAGGGGCTCAGGCAAACCACTCACCTCAGCCCCCCAAAGTGCTGGTATTACAGGCTGAGCCACCGAGCCCAGCCTTCTGCAATGTAGTTTTTAACAGCAGCGTGGTACCCAATTGTCTAGTTGGAACATAATCCCTCCCCCTTCATATCTCAATGTTATTTGGTCTCCTATTTTTCACTCTTACAAATGATGTGTGAGAAACATTCTAGGCAGCCCTTGGGGGCTGCCTCAGGATCAACACTCAAGGATCCATACCTCAAGGATCAACACCCAGGATCCACACCTCGAGGACTTCCTCCTGTGACTTCCAGATCACATGCGTCACCCCAGGGTGGATGGACCCTACAAGGTGGACATCATTCCATGTTTTTCTATCTGAGTACACTGATCTCCTTTCCCAAATGAAAGCATCTTGCCAAAGTTAAATGGGCTTGAAGTGTCTGAGTAGTTAGGAATTAGTGTCCCAAAGAATAGGGCAGGGAGAAGGTAGCAGCCCTGACCTTCTCTGTATGGAGCCCCTCATCCTCCTTGGGACACACATATTTATAAGCTGATGAAGGAGGAAAGACCAGTTCCATCAGCACTCATCATGGGGTACTCAACACCATCAAGACACAGAGTGAGACTCCAACTCAAAAAAAAAAAAAGACACAACTTCAGGATGATGGTTTAGTACCTTCCACTTCAGGCAGTGGCATCTCCCTTCCCCCTGGAGATTGACAGTGAGTTGCCACAGGCATTCGTATATTGAAGCCCTAGCCCCTGGGACCTTGGAATGAGACAGTATTTGGAGACAGGGTCTTTAAAGAGGTAATTAAAGTTAAAATTAGGTCATGATTGTGGGTCCTACTCCAATCTGACTGGTCTTTTCATAAAAGGAGGAGATGATTGGGACACAGACACACGCAGAGAGAAGACCATGCAAGGACACGAGAAGATGGCTGTCTGCAAGCCAGGAGAGAGGCTTCAGGAGAAACCAGCCCTGCCCACACCCTGATCGCGATGCCCAGCCTTCCAGATTGTGAGAAATGACTGTGTTGTTGCTGAGGCTGTGGTACTTCATTTTGGTAGTCCAAGCTAAGACACAGTCTTAGATCTCTGAGATGCCCAGCGGTCATTTGGAAAATGCTGCTGCCAGGAATGACCCTGAGCACTCAGGAAGCACAGGTCACCTAGAGATGCTCACCTGCACCTGGCTGCCCCCTCACACTCCCCCACAGGAAGCCAGGACTGCCTTTGGGGGGTGGGGTTGGAATGGTCCCCTGGCCGCATGAGAGATTGTGCCTTCTCCTCCTAAATGAATGTTAAAAGGGGGAGGGGGAGGTTGGCTCCATACGCCCACACGCTGGTGTCTCTGTCAGCTCACCAGTGACCACTGCACCTGCTCCCAATCCTGCTCATGCCCGTTGTACTGGTTACCATAATTGCAGAGTTTAATGAAATACTACAGAGACAAATGAAACGTGAGCATGAAAAAAGAGAGATTTGTTCCTGCCACGAATACTGATGTCAATGTTTTCGAGAGCCTTAAGAAAGACATAGTCGCCAGGCATGGTGGCTTACGCCTATAATCCGAGCACTTTGGGAAGCCAAGACCAGAGGATTGCCTGAGCCCACAGGTTCGAGACCAGCCTGGGCAACTTGGCGAGACCTCTTTTCTACAATAAATCAAAAAATTAGGCAGGCGTGGTGGTGCGTGCCTATAGTTCCAGCTACTTGGAAGGCTGAGGCGGAAGGATCACTTCAGCAGGTCGAGGCTGTGGTGGCCATGAGCATACCACTGCACTCCAGTCTGGGTGACAGAGTGAGACTCCAACTCAAGAAAAAAAAAAAACAGGAAGGCACAGTCACTAAAACTCTCAACTTAATCAAGTTTACGTAGAGCAGCTATTTCTATAACTTCTATACTCAGATTATTTTGTAAGTATCTTTAAGCTTTCTGACACTTTGAGGAAACCCAAACAGGAGAGTTCAAGGGTTCACTGTGGATATACACTATGTGAAAACAGACCCAGGGACCCCATCCCTGGACAGAACTCAAAGGCAAGGCAGGCTGGTATGGCCAAGATAGGTGGCTGCTTTTAGCTGTTTCCAGACACAAGGAGATTCTTTCAGTGTGTTTGCCCATTTCATAATGGGTGGTTTACGAGCGTACCTGCCCCACGCTGTGCTGAGTGTTCAGCGGTTTTTCACCAAAAACAGCATTACCCCCATGCCCCACCCTCTCTATTCATTCTATCTCACCCCAAGCAACATTTTTTTGTCGTTTTCTTGGATGAAAGAAGTCCACAAAGGGACACGTTTTGCCAGTGTGGAAGAGGTGAAACAAAAATGGCAGAAGAACATTTGGAATGTTCCAGCAAATGGTTCCAGATTCCACAAGTTAACAGTATTTTATTCAATAACCAGCTATCGATTCTGACCACTTTCAGTGACAGGTGTTGACCAAATGTGAAAGCAAATAAACAGTGAAGACGTGAAGCAGCAACTGCCCTCCTTCTCCTCACATCCATAATAATCATGGTCACAACACTGTTGCTCCACATTCGCTCTCTTCCGGACACCACGCAGCACGATTTACTTGTATTCCCCTCTCGATCCTTACACAGCAGCCTGCTGGGTGAGGAACCCTCCTCAGCCCCACTTTGCAAATAAGGGAGCTGAGGACAAGGCCTGGCCAGAGGAGGCCACACGGGTGGGTGGAGCTCTGGGACACAGACCAGGCCTGTCTGAGCCCGGGATCCAAGCTCTTACTCCTCCCCTACAGGGGACCATCAACTACCCTATCCCCTAGTACTCCACGAGCCAAGACTGGTCAGCCCTCCAGCATGGGTTCCTCACCTGGGCCACTCTTCTCCCCACCTCAGGTTTGTAGGGAAACTTCCCATTATAGGTGTGCAAGGAGGCAGCCAGAAAGCGAGCTGCGGTCAGTTTTCTCACACAGACAGGCCAGGGAAAAGGTCATTCTTAAGGGATAGCCTGACAGTAGGGCAGTCTTACTATATGGACCCCCGATCGACATCTAATCAATTACCGTTGATTCTCGCTATTCATGGCCGTTGTGTTCTATAGAATCACTGCAAACTCTGATGCAGCCAATACTGAGCGTATGTCTCCAGGGAAAGTGTGAGCTGTACACTTCTGGTCACATCAGTTTCATCGACTGATCAACACATAACCTTGTTTTATGTGTGTTTCTGTTTCAAGACAACTTATTTAACATACACGGTGGATTCATTCATGCGGAACTCACGGCCAACAGCACGGTAACTCACACCTGCACGAAGCTCCTCTAGTACCTGTGCAAGGGGGGACCCCCCAAAACGCTGGAATTAACTCTGGAAAGGCAGGCCCCTATAACATAGGCTACCCCCACTAGGTAAGTGCTGACAGTGTACCAGCTAGCGTTGTTAGGAGAGGCTACATTCGGCTTCAGTCCATTTTTTTGGAGATTCTTTCAATGTGTTTGCCCATTTCATAATGGGTGGTTTATAAGCGTACCTGCCCCACATTGTGCTGAGTGTTCAGCAGTTTTTGACCAAAAACAGCATTTCCCCCATGCCCCCACCCTCTCTATTCATTCTATCTCACCCCAAGCAACTTCTTTTTGTTGTTTCCTTGGATGAAAGAAGTCCACAAAGGGACACGTTTTGCCAGTGTGGAAGAGGTGAAACAAAAAATGACAGAAGCACTAAAAGGCAACAACACTGAGGAGTTCAAAAACTGTTTTGAGCAGTGGAAAATGTGTTTTTGATAGGTGAATTGCATCCAACTGAGAGTAATTTGAAGGTGCTTAAAGTTTAAACATGTAAGAATAGATACACAACTTTTTATAAATAAATTTAGTTTTGGGGGGCCCCCCTCAAATTTTCTCCATAAGGCACATCACGGCCTCTCTGTGCTTAGGGACACTGGACCATGCTTTAGGACCACACTTGGGAGGCATTTAAACAGCAAAATCAACAACAAAAGCACAAAAAAGGGGAAAATGTAGTGCCAAACAGCCCGAAGAAAGGACACCTCTTTCCAGTATGAGCTCAAACAAGAAGGCACGGCTTATCCCGTTCAGTCACAGCTGGGAACAAGACCCAAATTTTCAGCCATTCTGCTCCTGTCTGCAAGTATTGACTTCTGGGTTACAAGTAAATTACATCAGGTAGGCAAATTTTCAAATACAGATATCCACAAATAGCAAGGGTCAACAGTAATTTAACCTTCAAATCTGTAGATTATTCAGTCTTTGTAATGAAGTAAGAAGTATTTGGAAAACTTGCCAATTCTAATGTCTCCACATGATAAACATGTCACTGTATCATCATTAAAAGGACCACAATCACAGCCCAGTTCACTTGTAATTTTAACTACATGGTGCTGTTTCTTTACACCTAAGATGTCTTATGCTCCTACAGGAAGCCAAGCCTTGGCAGACTCCTTTCCTCCTTGGAAGAAAGCTCAAGGACGCCAGGTTCACGCTGCAGATGCTTTCTTCTAAAGCCACGCACTTCTCTTCCCAACTGGTGTTCTCCGCCTGAGGTGTCTATGGATTTGACAGTGCCTTACACTGAGAAACTTGAAGCATCTTCTGTGCAAAGATGCTGAGGAACCTGGCATCCAGATATTTTCCGGAGCATGTCCAAGAGAACCCAATAGTCTTCCACCCAGCACAGAAAAGAGAAGAGCATCAGAAAACGAGAGGTTCTCAGGTGGAAAACAATCGTCCATGTCAGGCCACCCAAACCCCAGAGGCTGCTGACTCTTCAGTATTAAACCCATGCCCCTGCTCCCTTATACACCCCCAGGGTTGCTCAAGGGGTCTGGGTCTATGGCCCAACCACAGGAAGACATCTTCTAGAATAGGTTGAACAAACTCTGGTTTGCATCAGAACTACGAGATTAGAAAAGAGATTTGGGGGTCCCAACTCAGAATTTCTGATTCAACAGATCTGAGGTGGGGGCAATGTTTGTATTCTAAGTTCTAAGGTTTATGCTGATGCTGCTATCTGGGACCACACTCAGTGATCCACTGACCCAACATATCTGTGCGTCAGAGGGGTTTCTACTAACCGCCTTGTCACCACATACCACACAGGCTTCATTACAGCATTCCTTACTGTCATTTTCAGTCTCCCAATCACACTAGAAAGGAACACTGCAGTATGACTGCCAGCCTTTACTTGAATAGCTTCAATGATGGGCACACAGTCCCTCATACAAGTTCGGGTCCATTTTTAATGGTCTTAATTTCCCCAAGTTCTTCATGTACTCAGTCAAATCTGTCCTCACTGGATGTCTGCACCTTGGCATTATTTCTTTCCATTCGCAGATCGTATTAAGGTTGATATCTCTGGCCAGGCAGCTGTATGATTTTCCCAGGGAAAAAATTAGAAATGCACCTGGTTAGTATGAAACAACCCTTTATTCAAAAAAAAAATGAGGGAGTCAGGGTATCACTCTGTCACCCAGGCTGGAGTGCAATGGCCAGATCATGATAACCATGGCTCACAGCACCCTCGACCTCCTGAGCTCAGGCACTCCTTCCACTTCAGCAACTTGAGTAGCTGGGACTACAGGCACACATCACTGCACCCGGCTAACGTTTTTATTTTTTCTAGAGACGAGGTTATGTTGCCCAGGCTGGTCTCAAACTCCCAGGCTCAAGTAATCTGCACACATCAGCCTCCCAAAGTGCTGGGATTACAGGAGTGAGCCACTGCACCTAGCCTTTGAATGATTTTTTAAAGGCTTTCCAAAGCAAATGTTTCCATTTTAGAAAACAGTCTGTGAACCATGTGTCATGTGACGATAAATGTAGCAGGTTTTCAGGGAAACAATCAAACAGGACACACGGTAGCGATGCTGAGAGACTATCCGCCCAGATGTCACCGGTCTGATGCTAAACTGGGGATCTGAGAGCAGGTCTTGAGCCATGAGATCATGGAAGATGACTGTGTGAGAGGGGGAAGGGTGGTGGTTGGGAAACACGGGTGAGGGACTTGTGTCATCATGGTAGTACTGTGATGGGCTGCTGGCCATCTGCATCCTGCCTCAGTCCCCAGGAGTAGGATCTGCAGCCCCAGGTACCACCAGCCAGCTTCCAGTTACTCAACCGTCTCCAAATGAACTGCATCCATACACCCTCCCCCAACCCACACCGGGCCATCACTTCATCCATAGATTTCTCAGTATGCACCTTTAAAAGACAAGAACTTTTGTGTATATGTAATGGAATATTATGCAACCAAAAAGAAGGACAAATATATGGACTTCACGGCAACTTGGATGGATCTGGAGTCGATCATACTCAGTGATCTAACACAGAAACAAACAACAGTACTATATGTTCTCTCATTCATAAGCGGACCTTGAACAATTATAATACTATAAGAAAGCGGTTGACAGTAATGGGAAACTGTCAGGGGAGGGGGGGATTGGCAGTTGAGGGAATCTGCTAGGGGAGGGAGGGGCATACCTCATCAGCAAGGGTATCTGCATAATCAATGTTTGTCTACCTAACCCTGAATTGTACCCACATCTTTATAATTTTTTAAAAAAAGACAACTTTGAAAAACAATAAACTACCGGTCTTGTGAATGGTACGTCCTTTGCATCACAAAATAATCATTGTTCAAATTTCTCTGTCAAAAGTCTTTTGGGATTTTTGTTTTGATTTTACAGTTGAGTTACAGTTTGCACTGGGATCTGAATAAGTCTTATGCTGCTTGTTTCCTATGTCTTTTCAGTACGTCCTTTACAAGACAGGCTCTTTCTCATCTCTTTTTTGCAACGTGTTTGAAAAAGACTGGAGTTATTTTTGCCCAGTAGAATTTCCCCCACTGGATTTTGCTGACCCTTCTGGAACGGCCACACGGATGGATCCGGCCCCTGTATTTCCTGTCAGCTGCAGATGTATCTGAGGCTTGGTCAGATTTGGTTTGATTTCTGGCACAGACTTGCTGGAGGGCATCATGTACCCAAGGAGGCACGTGACCTGCAGCTAACTTCTCTCTTTCAACAGTGAAGGCTGCTGAGGGGCAGGGCCTAGAGCCAGCTGGACACTTCCTAGGAATTTGAAGAGGGCGATATTTTAACTCTATCAATGTCAACGTTTATTAGGTGGAATTTCTCTCTGGATAAAACTTTCCCTCTCCCTCCCTTTGAAGACCCCCAAGGCAGAGTTCTTAGAAGGAAGGAAGGAAGGCTAATGGTTGATTGCTTCTTTATTTTCGGAATGAGTTGGTTCCCCAGCACCCCCTAAAGGAATTCGGTTGTTGTTTATCAAGGAATACTTTTTTAAAGTTCATTGAACAGATTAGGAAAATCATGATGGAATATTATGCAGCCATAAAGAAGGACAAAATTATGAACTTCATAGCAACCTGGATGGATTTAGAATCTGTAATTACTGAGTGACCTATCACAGAAACAAAGAACTGAGTATCACATGTTCTCACGTACAAGTGGACTTTGAACAACTATCGGAATACTATGAGAAAAAGATTGGCAACAGCTGGAAACTGTCAGGGGCGGGTAGGGTGGGATTGGTAGTAGTGGGAATCTGCCAGGGGAGGGGGGGCACACTTCATCAACAAAGATACATGCATAATGAACATTTGTATACCTAACCCTGAATTGTAGCCCACGTCTTTTTTTTTTTAAGTTAACTGTAAAAAAAAATAATAAATCACTAAAATAAAATAAAAAAAAAAAGAATCATGTCTCAGTCCAAGGTAACAAAGCTAACAGCTGTTTCAATCTGGATCCAGCCCCACGCTGTCTCTCAGAAGTCCAGGACGCTCCACAAGCTTCCGGTCTGGAAAGGCAGGCTATAGGGCTGCCCCATGGCCAGTCTGAGGGCCAGGAGAGGCTAGGGTAAGGAGTGCTCTTGGTCATCATGATGGATACTGAAGTGTCATTGAAGCAGAAAAAACTTCTCACTAAAATGGAAAATACTCGTACAATTAAACCTAATTCTCCTTATTCTTTCTGTAAAATTGAGCCTAAATGTGATAAGGACAAAACTTCTTCCCTTTTTTTTTTTTTTTAACAAAAATTGTTTTCTAATACTCTAGACAAAGTACACATTTTAAACACACCTGCGATAAATGCACTAGGAGAATAAGATATCTGTGAGAGAAGCAACTGTGAGAACTGAGAGCCACGAAAGCTTCCAGTTTTCAGAGAGGAGATGCCCCATGGCTAGAGACTGATGCCCTAACTCAGGTCGCCCGTCACAGGCAAGTCCGAGTGGAGCTACCTCCCAAAAGCTCTGGGTGCCTTCAGGGACCTCTGGAAACTGCCCCGGGCACCTGCTTCTCTCAATGGGGACCTTTTTGAGCCAAAGGACAGCCAAGTAACCGCCATGTTGGAAGACAAGAAAACAGAAGGTTAGAGAACAAGACTACCTATAACCCATGAAGGAACTGAGACTAGGGCCCAGGGGACTAACAGCCAACCCCTGCCACTGCACACTCGCCCTCCTCCCTCTCCTCCCGGTGGATTTAGATTTAGATGCTGGGGGTGTGTGTGGGATGGGGTCTTCTTGATGAGTACCCCTCTTGCAGGTAAAATACACTCTAATGTAAATGCTGTGCTTCAAATGCCTTCCCTGATTTGGAATCTGTAATGCCACTTTGTCACACACCAACTTCTCTCCGATTTGGGGCATAAAAAAATAAGCCCTGGATTTTCTCCTTCAAGTAGTTACCTCTCTTTCCCCAGCTAATCACCCATAACCACCGTCTCTAGCCCACCTCCCTCACCCCCCCAACCAACACACACACTTAAATAGAGCCTGTGCCATTAAATATAAGAAATCCCACTCGGTCAGGCTCCCAGTGACAGACTTGGCCACATTCATTCCTCCAAAGCACTGCTTATGGGTGGGTCCCTGGGGGATGAAGCAGCCTGTCCTGCCCTGGGGAGCACACCCATACTGTGAATATTTCAACTGAAGGGGCCTTTGGAGATGCCAGCCCTGACTCAACCCCACCTCTCACTTTAGGATGAGGAACCACGGCCCAGAGAAGAGCAACAACCCCAAACCCATCGACGCAGGTAAGGGTGGGGGTGGGTGGGAACTCGGTGCCTGTGTGCCACACACCTGGTGGCACAGACGCAGACGAGTCGTCACCAGTGTGACCCAGCCTCGCAGCCCAGGCCTCCTTGGCCGGTGTGGGTTTTTAATCATTAGCCAAGGCTTTGTGCTGGCCGGCTAGATGTAAGTGGACGCCCGGGTTAATGTGTTCCTTGCTGTTGACTCTTCACAATCCCCCCCACCTGCAGAGGTGAAACAAAGGCCCAGGCTTCCAAATACCAGCTACAAAGCCAGCGGGCCTGTTGGGTGAGGCTTGATATTGCTGGATTTTTTTTTAATTTGTTGAGGGATTTCCCTCTTTCTCTCTAGGTAAGTGAACTGAAACCTAAAAGCTCCAGGCCGCGGATGGGAGTTCTGCAGGAAAATAAACGCTGACGGGAAGCCTCCTTGCTGGGGCCCCTTTCCCAGAAACCCAAGCAGTTTCCATCCTCCAAAGTTGGACACAGTCAAAGGCCTGGATGTTATTTTAGGTGTGGGAGGTGATGGTGAAATCAAAGAAAAGTATGGATCAAAGTTTTGCCTGTGGCTAGAGGGGGTGGGGATGGCAGAGGCACAGCCCTCCTGAAGTCTGAGCAGGCAAGGTCATGATGGTCTCACAGGGCAGTTCTGCAGATGCTTTGAGGAATGGAAACAGAGACTGGGGCAAAGGTTAGGGCCCCTTCCCCCAAACCAGCTCTGAGAACTGGTCTGGGCTTTGACTGGCAGCCTTTCAGGGCCCTGCTCTCATGGTGTTGCTCTGGAAGGAATAGGAGGAGGTCTTCCCCTCCAGCTTGGGGCTCACTGACTTAGTGACAAAGCGATGCCTGCCAGTCCAGGGATCCCAGGCAAGGAAGGAGCTGCAGGCCTTTTCCAGGGGAGCCCTGGGGCAATGAAGACTTCAGAATCCTGCCCAATCCGAATGATGATTCATAACCAGAGGATCCTCTGCTAAACAACTTCCACAAACGTCTTCTGCTGTGTCTCTGCACATTCTCCAAATCTGTTCCATCTGAGCGATCTGTGCCAGTTTATAGAAGAGGCCTCCGAGAGCCGTGCCCAGAAGCCCCTCTCACTCCCGTACTGGCTCCTCTGAAGGCCCATTTCACAACCCAGAGGAGATTGGGGCAGCTTCCTCTTCACTCTATGGGCCAAAAAGGAGTTTCAGAAATGCCTGGGGAACATCTAAGCAATACGAGAGGTGAAGGGAAAGACCCCATCGTATCGATCTCCTAAGGCTGCTGTAACACAGAACCACAAACTGAGTGGCTCACACACATCTGGGGCTAGAAGTCTGAAATCAAGGTGTCTGCAGGGCCGTGCTCCCTCTGAGTTTCAGGGCAGGACACTTCCTTGCCTCTTACACTTTCTCGTGACTGCCATAGTCCTTGGCGCTCCTTGGCTTACAGGCGCATTGCTCCAATCTCTGCCTCTGTCATCACAGCTCCATCCTCCCCACGTGTCCCCTTCCAACAGGGATCCTCCACGGTGCCACCCTGACACCCAAACACTGGGTGTGCCCGTTAACTAAACACTACTCTGAGATAACTGGGTAGCGGGGTGAAATGTGGGGAACACAGCATCAGTTTATGTTTTTACTTCTTGGTCTCAGGCAGCTTTTGCTATGCTTACCAAATGGAATGCCTGGACATTGACCCGATGAGATTCTTGAGCCTTTTCTGCTTCCTGGAGATCAGAGAGATTAAGGAGCAAGGACATGTGCACATCTCTGTTGACCTGATACAACTCAACTTCACAGGACTCTGGTTGCATACATCCATATGAAGATCCCTGGTGAGACATACAGAATCTAACACGGGCAGATATGGGTCCAGACACTGCACGCACGCATACAAATAGGTGATTCTCAGCTAAGACTCTGCTGAGGAATGTAGATCTATGTCTCTGTGTTTCTGAAGTTTACTACAGAGATGGAAACAATGTACGAGCAAGAAATATCCGGTGTCCAATCAAATACCTGAATATGTGGACCGTGAGATAAAAACCTCCATGACATCTTCTGTGACAACAATCATACAAAGAGACCACTGTGGGCTGGGGTCGGCAGAAGAGTCCCGTGTATCCCTGAGCTCAAGCTCAAGGTCACCAGATCAACCATCCCAGATTTCCGGATGCTCTGTACTTTTTCCCAAAGCCCCCAACCCAGTATTTGAAAGATGGAAAACACAGGTGCTTTGGTTGAAATTTGCTGCTGCTAAATTTTCAGCAAAACGAGAGGTTAGGCCGGGCTTGATGGCTCAGCCTGTAATCCTAGCACTTTGGGAGGCCGAGGCAAGTGGACTGCCTGAACCTGCAGTTTTGAGACCTACCTGGGTAACTTGGCGAGACCTCGTCTCTATAATAAATAAAAAATTAGCCGGGCATGGTAGTGTGCACCTGTAGTTCTGGCTACTTGGAAGGTTGAGGTGGAAGGATCACCCGAGTCCAGCAGGTCGAGGCTACAGTGGCCGGGAGCATGCCACTGTCCTCCAGCCTGGGTGACAGAGTGAGACTCCAACTCAAAAAAAAAAAAAACATGAGAGGTTAAAGTGATTTATTTTCATGTATCTGAAGCTTCTAATCACCTACTGGTGGTAGGAGACCCATAGATGACAGCATGTGATCCTGCCCACATTTCCTGAACAGCCACTGTCTGTCCTGGCGTTAGTCTGGCTGCTCAGAATCAATCCTCTGCGTGGCTTTGTGAGTTTAAGCAAACCGTATTGAATAAGTTCCCAAATCACAACACAACCCACGACACACCACACACCGCAACATAAACACAGGTCCACTGTGCATGCACACCAATAAAAAGGTTTATTTAGTAGAACGCAGTTTAAGACACCAGCCTCACATTGTGTAACGTGACTCCTGATGTCACCTTTGACAGAAACAGACAGCCCACTGTCTTCACTTGTATTAAACAAAGACAAGTAGTAAAGTCATCATGACTCAAACTGGTTTTTTTGGGGGGTTTTTTCTGAGTTGGAGTCTCACTCTGTTACCGTGGCTGGAGTGCAGTGGCACACTCACAGCCACCCCAGCGTCGACCTGCTGGGCTCTGGTGATCCTTCTGCTTCAGCCTTCCAAGTAGCCTGAACTACAGGCGTGCGCTATTGCACCGGCTAATTTTTTTTTATTAATTGTAGAGACGAGGTCTTGCCAGGTTGCCTGGGCTGGTCTTGAGCCCGCAAGCTCAGGCAATCCACTCTCCTCGGCCTCCCAAAGTGCCAGGATGACAGGTTGAGCCACACTGTGGTTTGTCATAAACCACAATGGCCACACAGAAACAATCATGAGCACCAGCAGCCAGCGAGAACTCTGCACCTGTTCAGCCAAATCAGCTGCTGTCCCGAAAGTGTCCCACACCAGAGGCAGCCACCACAAGGCAGGGATGTCAGCCTTCTTCAAGGACTGATGCCCCTCTGTAAACAGGCAGCACTTTCTCGGGGCTGGCTGGCAGGGGGTAGTCCCTGGACAAAAGCTGTCGGGGGTTGGGTCACGTACATAGACTCACAGTTTCCCAGCAAAGCACACCTGCACCTGAGGGCATCAGAGTTCTTGGTACACTGATACAAATTAGTCCCTTGGACAGTGTTTGAAGGTAAAAATAGGATAGAAAAAAAACAAAGAACACTCTGCCCTTGAACTTCAATTAAAAGCTGGCAGGCCACCATTTAGACCACTGTTGGACTGCAGAGTGATAAAAAAAAAATCCCACAACTGGCATACACCCCCCACCGCCCCTTTCCACCCCTGTTCTGACCATGACCTCCAGATGAGGAAGTAGGGGAATCCATGAATTGTAAGTGTCTGTCACGGGTGGGTGTCGTCACCCTAAGGGAGCAGAGGACGTGCTTTCAAACTCATCAGACTGGTTCTCCCCCATCCCATGGCAAGATAACAAGATCAACAACAAACAAGAAACAGCAAGGGCTACAGGCACCAGAGAAGGCACAAACATTACTGCCATTGTAGACTCACAGAGCAAGGAATCTGGCTTTTCCTCCACTTGTCATGCATCTTCTGTGTCCCAGAAGCGGCGCTGAGAATGTAAATATGTCCTTCTATCCTTACAGGGACCCTGAGTAGAAGGTGGTGGTGTTCTACAGAGGAGGAAAAAAAGTAGAGCCCAGGAAAGCAAAAGGACTCAGTTCAAGGTCACATGGCTCTCTGGTGTCACATCCTGGACGGGATCTAACATGACCCTAGTCTGTACTCAGAACTGCAATGACACTCTGTGCCTGTGTATGCACATAAGCACACATGTGCACACAGGCACGCAGATCAGAACAGCTGGATCACAAGTTGTGACACCATTTTGAAGAACCCCCCACCACACCCATCACTAAGGACTACAGGTACCTAGAACAACAGCCACACAGCCTGTTTCTGTCCCAGCAGACCACAACCCATAGAGGTGACACAGGGCGATATAAGCGACACAGGGCAATATAAGCAGACAATAAGGCCTCCAGTTGTCCCTTTGTAGTTCTAAAAGCCATATCCAGGGCCCCAGTCACATAAAACCAGAAGCTCAGATGAAGCTACTCTGCAAAAGCTGGTGTCTGACATCCCTCTTACAATCAACATCCTCTCCACTGGTGAACAGGTGGCGTGTTTGTTACTCACCTGTAGTTCAGGACATGCCCCGATGCTTAGTCCACACCCCCCGTGACTTCTCATATAACAGCAGTTCCTGACCTTTCTGGCATTAGGGGCTGGTTTCATGGAAGACAATTTTTCCATGGAATTGAGTGGGGAGTGGGAGGGATGTGCAGGCAAACCTCACTGCTGATGCTCATCTGTTATTTGCAGCCGTTCCCTAGCACTAGCATCACCACCTCAGGTCAGCGGTAATTCAAGCAACAGGAAGCGGCTATAAATACAGATGAAGTTTCACTCGCTCACACACCACTCACCTCCCACTGTGTGGCCCAGTTACCAGTCCATGGTCCAGGGGTGGAGACCCCTGCCATAAAACATCTTTTCTCTGCTGATGCCTGTGTTTTCCCTCCTTTCAGACAAGACACATGCCAATCAGGGTGGTATCCTTTTGGCACCGGTTTCCAGAAAACTCAGGCCCTGTGCACGTGTGTCATTAGTTCAAATTGACCCCACTGCATGCTATCTTTAACACATTATTTCAGCCCATCCTTAGATTTAATTAACTTCCTTAGAATAAATCTACTCTCCCAGCCCACTTTTGCAAGTTGTTGCAATAAACACAAGATTCTGCTCCCAGAAATGTCACAGAAAAAAATGAGCATCACAGGTCAACGGTCACAGGCTCCATGCATGATATCCATGAAAAAGGTTTCTTCCCTCATCTCGTCTTCGATGCCCCCAGTGGTCACAAAGCACCCTGTCCTGGCAGACAGTCTCCCCTCCTGAGTGTAACATCCCCAGTGACTGCTGTCTTACAGTGGATCATGGGCTGCTGGCCAGTGCACAGCCCATCTCTGCCTTCTCTCTGCCCTGGACCAGTGAATTATGCTTTTGCCAGGAATTTGGGCAGACCTGGCTCCTCACAGCATTATAATGTTCTGGGATGAAGCTATTCTAGAATCTCTGAAAGGCTCTTGGCTCTCAAGTTACAACCACAGAACAGAGGTGGGCAGAGCAGAGGCCCAGGTGGTCACCTGGTGGAGGAGGGGACACCAGCACAGGAGGGAGCCGAAGCACAGCTGGGTTCGCGGTGGTGCATGTGGGACACTGACACCCCAGAGAACAGCGGGGCTGGCCTCAGAGCTGACCACCAATCCCAGCCTCAGGTGGAGCGTACACGTGCTTCCACACCTGGAAAGCTGAGGAGACACGGAGTCCAAGGACAACAGAGTCACCATGACCCCCGCAAAGACAGGAGGTTGAAATGGGAGAGGAAGAGAGCCAGAGAGACCCTCTGCAGGGGCCTCTGTAGGCTGCACTGTGACCAGGCACAGTGTGGCCATGTTTCAAGTGTCATAGCAGTTCTGAGTGCAGACATGTTTCAAGTGCCCCGATGCTTAGTCCACACCCCCCGTGATTTCTCATATAAGTTTCAAGTTTAAGTTTCAAGTTCAACCAGGCCTGACGCCCGTCTCCACTTCCCATGCTCCTTCATGAGCAATGCGCCTTGGGGAGGTGCTGAGTTCCCCCTTCCCATCATCTCCATCTCACAAATGTTCTAAGGGTTAGCAGGGCATCGCAGCCCAGAGACACCAAGTCCTAGTCTAGAACACAGTGGCACTAAATAACCACTAGCAGAGTGTGAGATTTTCTTTGCTCTGCACAACTTAATTCTTGATTTTAAAATGTGGCCCATCAAAAAATGAGAAACAGTACCAACAAATGTTTCTCACCTCTGAAAGTGTGGAAAGTATATGGCCACGGTCAAGCAAAGCCACAGGCAAGCAGTGTCTTAGTGACCTGGCAAGTCTTTTCACTTTTTTGAGCCCCAGCAGATGACCTCATGGGCAGAACATCTGACACAGCATAGGTACTCGGCAAATAGTAACAAAGAAAAAACAAAAACGGCTCTCAGGTGACCTGGCCAGAACCCACAAGGGCTCAGTCATTCCCAAGGTGACATCTGGGAACATCCGTATTATCTGAAGGCACCGTCATGCCCATCAAAAATACTGGGACCCACAGTGCTAGAAAAGTGCCAGCCCATGCAGAGCCAGGAAAGGAAAAAAATAGATCCCAAGGCTTTCTGCCCTGAGAAGTGACCCTATGCAGGTGGAAACTCCACCCAAGCTCCACAGGACAGAGGAAGGTCCGTTTACACTGTGCTGCCCAGGGCAGTGAGGTAGGAGGGGCACAGGCTGGGCAGGGCTGTCAATTCCATCCTTCCATTTACTCCTCCACAGCCAGGAGGAAGACAGCACTGCCCTGTCACAGGGAGAAAGGTCCACCCAGGAAAAAGCTGTGTGGAAACTGAGTCTCTCGGCGTCCCCGGCCCTCTCCATGACCCCACATTCCATGCAGAGAGGGCAGCCACGGAAGACAGGCACACCCAGGCCCCCACCTGACAGCACGCCCACATGCCATCCCTGCTCTGGCTCCAGTGCACAGCCACAATTCTCACATTTGCACTGATCACCCTTTCTGGAGAGTTTGTTAAAGCACAGATTGCTGAGTTCCGGCCTCAAAGCTCCTGATTCAGGAGATCTGGACAGGGGCCTGAGAATACGCATTTCTATCAGGTTCCCAGCCAATAATGAGGCTGCTCACCCCAGGACCACACTTGGGGGAAGCAACTTGCAAAAGATAACAGAGAGCTTAGTACAGAGTGAACTCTTCATGGTCATCTCAGCAAAACACATACACACACGAACATACACACATAAGATTCACATACATGATAGACACACACATATATACACATGCACATACATATGACAACTACACAACCCACACACAGACACACTCAGATAAATAGCAATTGCATACATAATCCACACACACATACACGTACGGCAATTACATTATTCACACATATACACATTCATATACATAAATAATTACATTACATACACGTCTATTCACACACTTATAACAATTACATACTTAATACACACATACATACGTTCATATATAATAATTATACACCTAATCCACATATAAACATTAACATACACATAGCAATCATATAAATAATACATGCATATGCATTAATAAACATATAATAATTATACACATAACATACACATATACCCATTCATATACATATAATTATATATAATACACACATGCATTCATATACATAATTACATAATACACACATACACTCACATAAACATAAAACTACATACATAATACTCATATACACTCACGCACACATAGCAATTACATATATGTGTATGTGCGTTACCGATTATATAACATGTATGTGCTCATTCATGTACATATAACAACTATATGCACAGTACACACATAGAGCAGCAAGGCAAGTGTGCAGGAGCCAGGATGGGCTGAAGAAGAGCCTGCTCTCAGTGGCCTCACCTGTGGAAAGGAAACAGCCAGCAGGGGTGTCCTAATGCCATGGGAGGCTGTGCCCCAGGACACTCAAGACTCCTTCCAGGACCCCAGACACCAGGGAGCACAGTGACAACGTGCCGGCAGCCACACCAGGCCCTCAGGGCTCTGGCCTGCAGGCTGCTGACAGTTCCACAGCCAACCCCATTAGCCTTAGCACATAGACACGGCATTCCGGTACGACTGATGTCTGGGGCGCAATGACAAAACCAGTGACAAGGGAGCCTCTGAGAAGACAGAGAACTGCATCTGAGGCTGAGGCATACACTTCATCAGGGCCTTAGGAGAGACACACAGCTCAGGGGCCACCTGGGTCTCTTCCCCTACTTCCCAGGGCCTGGGTTAGACACAAGGAAATCAGTCACGGAAACGAACTGCGGCCTGTCAAAACCAAGTACAAAGATGCATCTTCAAAACTTAAGGCTGTGAGTTTCACAGAAAGAGTGGAAGTGGGGGGAGAGTAGATGGCCCAGGGGCACTGCTGAGGCCAACAAGGACAGCCCGCCGCCGATGGCCTCAACTCTTCAAGTTACAACACGTTTTTCATGGCTTGTAGATATCTTAGACTTTTGAGAGAGATTTTTTTAACCTTCTCATGACCTCAAATGCACATTTTGCTCTCCCAGAAGCAGAGAGACCACACCATATGTCTCTGCACACCGTGTACACTAAAAGAAGCATAATAAAGGCACCCGGTCCGTCAACAGGGCATCTGTGATGTGTCTGATTCGCGCATGTCCCCTTTCTTTCATTTTGTTCCCAGCTAGGTTAGGAAGCACACCCATCCCTACTGGGCAAAGGAGGAAATGAAGGCTCAGGGTGGGCAGGGGCAAGCATGGAGCCTAGTCAGTCAGGGATAGAGCCAGAATCTGAACTTGGCTTCATCAGAACAGGGAAGATGCCGCACGGGCCGCTGCTCAGCCGAGCCCCTGGGAGAATGTTCTACTAAACCACAAGGTAGAGCCAGCACCACGTCTGGAAGCCACTGGGCTCTTAGCCCACAGAGACGGAAGACAGAAAGACTGGCAAAACTTTCAGAACACTCTGGATTCTGTGCACAGCAAAAGTCAGGGAGAGCCAAGGGCATGAAGCCCTGTCCAGCATGGGAAGTATGGGGAACACACCTGATAGATGCCCAGGGGGAGCTGGTCGGCACACCTGTTTCCCTCCCTATCAGGTGAGGCAGGACCTGCGAACACTTCCCCAGCAGCAAAAGGCTGCTTCATGTCTGCTGGGAGTCGCTTCCGACTGGCAATGAGAGAAGAGGCGAGCCCTACAGATGTCCTGCCAGCTGCTAGGAAGTCATTAGAAACAAGGATTTATCTCATCGCCAAAGTGCGGAGGCAAAGAAAACACCAGGAGGTGCCACCACATTCTGGGAAGCTTCATTTGAAAAAGTAAGCGGCAATTTAAATGCACCTAATAACAAGCCAAGGAGAAAGTGCTATCATGTGTTTAACCTCAACCTGATAAGAAACAAAATCATGGCATTTGTCAGAGACTGATGTCCGCAAGTCACTACACCAAATTGTCCACAGCCACCTGTGACTCAAGCACCGTCACTGTCCACGTCTTAATCACCAAGACAATGGACATGTGGGGTCGTCCCTTTACAGCTAAAGGAAACTCGGACTCAGGGAAATTAACCCCTGAAGACCATCATCACGGATTCGAAAGGTAGTTCTCCTTTTAAGAAACCACATGCATGGCCAGCGCAGGGTGATCAAAGGTACCTTTAGAAAGCCCAGTGAATGAAAGCTGAGGTCAAGGGGGAGGCCGTGGATCCCAGAAGCAGCTGACATAATCCCCAAAGTGGGCAGAGCTTCAAGAAAGAGGGTCCTATGGGATGGAACAAAGGTCCCAAAGAAATGCAAAAGCCTTACCTGCTCTAGCTGGACTTGGACACAGCAGGGAATCACCACCTTCAAAAGAGAGAAACAGGTCAGCAAAAGGCTTCTCCAGAAAAAAACTTCACATAAGAGTCAAGCCAGGATTCCATGGGCTAAAACTACCTCTAACCTCTTTCCTGGCCTCAGAGCTGTAGCATTTCAAGACTGACAAAACCTAGAGTTAACAGAGTCCAAGTTTTTGTTAACTTTCGGAAAGTCCCAATCCTTTTTGAGAATTTCATGAAAACTATGGAGCCTCCCCCTCAAGAAAAATGCAAATCACTCACAGACACAGAATTTCACCTTCCGTTTTGAAGAACTGGTGGACTCCCATGACAGTAACGTCTGAGTCAGGCCACACTCCTCTTCCCTAGGGAGTGTGGGCAGCAGGGCCCACAGAAGTGGGTGAAGGACCCTGCCTGGTGGTCTCCAAGCTGTCCCCACTCCTCCCCCTCTCCCCCAGGACTTGCAATCGCTACAACATGAGTTGCCTTTGCTAGAACTATCTTCACAAGTGAAACTGAAAACAGTCTGAATGTGGCAATGGCAGTGTGGTTATTCCATTCAGCAGTAGAGACAGCAAAGAGTTCCCTCTGACTCTAGAATAGTCCTCTGAGGAACAGAGAGCTCGTCAAGAAAGACACACACAAGCCTAAGTGTTAAGATAGTTAAAATCCAGTCAGGAGAGCAAGTGACCATTTTGAGGAAAAGACCCCACCTTCGGCATCTGCCTTCAGTAGGATCTCTGCTCCACCACCTGTCAGCCACAGGACCTTGGCTTTAATCTCTCTGGGCCTCAGGTTCCACATCTGAAAACTGAAGGCAGTAACAGTGCCTTTCTCGAAGGGTAATTGTGAGGATTAAGAGACTGTGTGAGGAGCTCGGAGAGTGGCCAGCACAGAGCAGGGTTTCAGTCACACAGTCACAGGGCTCTCCCCGGGGAAGGGCTGAGAAGATCAGACTTGCTTCATGCTGCCCTAGGGGCTGACCCGGAGCCTGGTGCCCACAGATAGGATTCACCTTCCCACAGCCTGCCTCACTCCTAAGCTTACTCCCGGCTCTGCCTCCTCCAGAACCCCAGCACCTGCACTCTCAAGGAGCTTTCTGAAAATGTGCAACGGAAGGAGAAATCTCAAAGATCTGACTAACTGTCCTTGTGGTTTGGAGTGGGCGGCAGCATGACCTTGGTGCTTGCCAGGGAGCTATTTATAGCCCTCTGCTTATCTTACGCAGTAAGTTCCTCAAGGAGTATGTGACACATGGTCATTCATTCGTCTGGGACATATCATTACTCCGCCAGGATTCTGACTCATATTCGTGCTGGGGCGGGGTCCTCTCTCGTGGTTCCTGTCCCCCCACGACTGGGTGCCCCTCTGCATCCACTCAGCCATCAGCCAGCAGGAACACTGTCTTCACTTGTGTGTCTTCAGCTCCGCATGTATACATTCAGGTTTCATGAATGGACGAGGGAATAAGTAAACAAATGGAAAGCAAACAAACAAACACATGGCTTTGGGAATGGAGTTAAAGAAATGTGCAGAAAACCAGAGCTCCTGACTTTAAAAAGTCACTATCTATATTCCATGCAATGGAATATTATACAGCAATAAAAAGAAATGTACTATCAAGGCATGAAAAGACATGGAGGGAGCTTAAGTACACACTAAGTACAAGAAGCTAATCTGAGACTACATATTGTATGATTCCAACTCTACCACATTCTGCAAAAGGCAAACCTAGAAAAACGAATAGTAAAAAGGTCAGTGATAGCCAGGGATTGTGGGGGAGGGATGCACGGGCAGAGCCCAGAGGATTTGGGGACAGTGAAGCAATCCTGCATGATGCTATCATGGTAGATACATGTCACTATACCTTTGTCCAAACCCACAGAATGTGCAACACCCAGAGTGTATCCTCATGTAAACTATGGACTTTGATTAATAATACTGTATCAATACTGGTTTATCAAGTGTATCAAGGAATACAAGATATTTATATGAGGCATAGGAGTGTGTTCAGTTATTGTTATTTTTTTAATTGTCTGGAAGCCTGTGTTTGCTGAGAAAACGAAAAGCTCTATGCATTATCAGAGACTTGAGTTTTAAAAGCGGCTGCCACTAAGGGATTCAGTCAAGAAGCCAGGTGTACTCTGTGTGTTCTAGATAGGGTACAGTAACACCTGCTGGGCCGCAGGGTGTCCTCCAGAAAAGGAGAGGTGAGTCCTACCCACCTCGGTCCATCTAGAACGGACATCGCCAAAGTGTTCTGAAGTGGGCATGTCCAATCTAGTCCAATTCCATCACTTGTTCAACATATTTTTACTGAGTGCCTTTTCCTGCCAGGACTCACTGTTCAAAAACTGTAAACTCACTGTAAACAAAACAGACTGGTCGCCACCCCCATGGAGCTTACGGTACATGTAACATAAACACTCTGTACCTCCCCACCTGCATCTTAGCGAACTGAGAGAACCAGTCACAGCCTCCTACTGCCTGTTCTCATGTGTACTATTATAAAATGCAGATAATAAATGTCTGAGAAAAGACTTTAAATGAGAATTTGCAAATGGAAGTGCATATGGAGCACAAGCCCAGAGAACAGGACACTTTGGAAGCAAAGAGTCACTTGTTGATCAAGAGAAAGTTAATTTCTGCAAAGAACTGCACACATCTAATTTAGTAAAAACCAGGATCAACTGAACACATCAAACCCTAGTTCCTTCAATGTGGCTAAAACCATGTTCCAGGACAGGAACTACCAGGGCAGATCTCCATTGTGTCTGACCTCCCTTATGCCAAGGCAGGCAGCTGACCACAGGTGGACCACAGATGGACAGAACCACGGGGCTTGAGGTAGACGGAACCATGAGGCCTGAAGCTGGACAAGCAGCTGCCTGGTCCAGGAGCTCACGTGTACTTATGTCACCAGCCAGCTCAGCACTAAGGAGCATATGGACTGGGCAGTCATGCCATCAGCCGCATTGCTGGACACTCAGGTGTCACCGGCAGTTCTTCAACCTGAGCAGAAAGGCAGAAGCTCATGCTTCTCTGAATAGGGTTGCGTCCCCTGGAGCGCACACAGTTCTGGAGCACACACAGTTCTGGAGCTCTCCGCTGCTGCTCCAGCTGCCTCTCTGGCTTCCCCTGCAGGGCGTGCGGCATCTCCTGGGATGAAGCCAGGTAAGGGAGCGAGGTCTCACCTGCTTACTCTCTCCCTCCTCCAACTCCAACTCTGATCAAAGGCCTCAAAGCCCTGTCAGTTCTTTGGCTCTTTTCATTAGACAGAGGGAAACACTGTGGGCCAGAGTCATCTCCAGGTTGGCCTGACGTTCCTGGCAGGAAGGAGTTTTGCATTTAGGTCTTAACATGCCAGTCTCGACATACTGATGGAGCTGAAAATGGAGCAGGCGGCCCCCCAATGCTGCAGGACGAGGGGAAGTTCCCAGTGCTGCGGGGTTTCCTGAGACCACAGCCTCTAAGCTGTGTCTGGCCCCATAAGTGCACGGCCAGTCTGGTGGGGATGTGAGAAGTGGCATGGCCAGGGGTCTGGGCGGCAGCCCCCGTCCCAGCCAAGCTTTGCCAGCTCTGTAAAACAGTGTGGAGTGAGTCTCAGGGGAGTGGGAGGAAGGCATGAAGACAGAACAATGCTCCCTGTGTCAAGGCCTACCCACAGGAGGCCCACAGTTTACCCAATGTGCAGACTCAAGTCCGTTGGATGACTATTAACAACAGGGCCAAGTGCTCTGTATGGCTTCCGCTCTTCAGGCCTCAGCGTGACCCTGAAAGCCAACGAGCATCGTTCTGTGGATGACAGGCGAGTCTTAGAGAGGTCAGGCCACTGCACAGACTTTCACAGAGAGACGATGCCAGCTGGATCCCCAGCTCCACGCTCCTCTTTTGACAGGAGCTGTGCTCCCCTCTCACAAGGGGCTATCGCAAGAGTCAGGGTGACAAGAGGTAACAATAGCATAAGTGGCTAGAAGCAGAGCAGCTCCTGCTAGCAGCTACGGAAAACTGGACAGAGGGCCGAGGGCTGAAGGCCATGCACTGTGGCAGCCCCAGTCCCCCAAGACCCATTCTTCCTGTGACAGACACGAGGGCCCCTCTGAGAAGCTTGCCCGAGAGCCACTTTATGGCCTTCTCTTGGCTCTATTTGGGGCCTAATCTGCCGTTACCAAGGACGACCACAAACAAACAAGGCTGCACCTGGCTACGCGGGCGCCTGGCTACGCCAGTATCGGTAACCTTGTCTCCAAGCCAGCAGGTCAACAGGATGGTGGCAGAGAGGGGCGAGGGCTGGCCACTGTGTCCTTGGGAATGTGAGTATGTGGATGCCTGTGTGAGTGTGAGAGTGGGGGAGTGCGTGAAGCATGTATGATTGTGGATATCCGCAAATGTGTTCTTTTTGTGTAACAGTGTGTGTATAAGTTTGAGAATGCTATGAATTTGCCCGAGAAGGAGTGGTGGTGGATTGTGTGCATGTGGGTGTGTGTGTGTGTGTGTGTGTGTGTGTGTGTGTGTCTCATAAGAACGTATGAACGCGTGTCTGAAACTGTGAGTTTGTGAACGTGTGTGTGTGCCTGAGTATCTGTGTTTCCAGGTACGTGTAAGAGTGTCCATGTCTGAAATTGCATGTCTGTGTGTTCCTATGTACGTGTATGTCTTAATGTGAGAGTGTGACTGAGTGTCTCTGTGAGTGTATATCTGTGTGTGAGAATGTGTCCACGAGCGCATCTCTCTGTGAGAGTGTGTGTGTGAGTGCATGCCCACATAACAAAAGCTCAGCCCTGCAGCTCCACTGCCCAAGGTGAATGACAGTGCTTTGACCAGCAAGCGTATTCTGCCTTGGAAAGTGTCTCCACCCACGGGAGGTCTAGCCTCAACTCTGTCACCCCGGTGCTGCCTGCCACGGACACCCAGGACCCCAGATGCACATCTTTCTCCACGGGCAGATCAACTCCCCAACCCCATCCAGCCCCTTTCTGCTTACTTCTGGAGATCAAAGTCACAGGAGACAGGAAGGACAATTCAGTTCTCCATGTGCTTGACAGACATTGTTTTCCTTTTGATTAATACAATAAAGCTACGAACCCAGCTTTTGTGGTTGTTGTCGCTTATTAAATCTTACTGTGGACAAATCCATATAGAAAGTGACACTTTCCCACCAGGTTCTCTAAAAATATGTGGGTATAACTGATGCATTTCATATTAGACAGAAAAAGGTAAACCGGAGTTCAATCTTTCCTGAATCAGCAAGAAGTCTAACCACATTAGCGCACGTAAAGAGCTTCCTAGCAGCTCACAGTTGTCTGAGGTGAGAACTGAACCGAGTGCCCTCAAGTATCTAGCATGTCTTCACGTGCATAGCTGCTCTGAGAGGGGCCAGCATGCTCAGCCTCTCCTTCTGTCCTTTTTTCCTGTTTGCTCTCCAGGTAATTCTGCACACAGGTGAACTCTCCCCACTTTGGCATCAAGTGGGTATGGGCAAACCTTGTTCACAGCAGATTCTGGAGGGTGGATCAGCTCAACAGTATCAAACCGCAGTAATTAAAATACATTCCATAAATGCACACATGCACCAAATACAAATCCATCAGCCATCACTCAGGCCAAATAAGTGCCAATGAGTGGAGAAAAAAGGGCCAGCTGCCGACCTGCCTCAGTCTTGCAGAAGAGCAAGAGAGTCACTTGCTAGGTTAAGCCAAGCAGAAAGGGACAACAGCATGCATAAGTTTTAGCATCACATAAAGTTACTTTAATCATAATAATTTGAATTTGAAGATAAGTTGTACAAAATTGAAAATGAAGTTGACTTTTGGCTTATCTTGACAAAAGTAATTACTTATGAAGAAACTTCAACATGAGGCACTTCTTTTTCTGAAAACAGAACACTCCAAGGTAACCAGCCTCTCAGGCCCTGAACAAGGCCAGGGAGAAACGGTTATGGACACCAAGAATTCACTGGTTACCTGGACCTTATGAGATAGATAACAGGAGGTCGGGATGCTTCCTGAATCTCTATATGGAGTAGCTGCCTGGCTGGAAGGAGGCCGAAGTTTCCATGAAGGGGCACTTCTATTATGTTACAGTTTTCCCTGCTCACTGTATGCTACTGACCAACAGCACAGCAAGATGTTTTTATCTGTCTATTGTATAAGATGGAGAAAAGATAAAGTGTTCATTGCTGTTACTGCATTATCATTATAAATGGAGGAGATCAAGTGAGAAGATGAAAGTTGCCCTGTATCCTAACTGTTGACAGGTTGGTTCTCTCCTGGGCTTGTAGAGTGATGTCTCCTCCCTGTGTTTACATGGCCATCCTCTGTGTGTGTCTGTGTCCCAATCTCCCTTTTTTTTTTTTTTACTTTTAATTTTTTTTTATTTTGAGGATGTGGGGTTCAATTCAGGGTAGGTATACAAGTGTTCATTATGCAGGTACCCTTGTTGATGAGGTGTGCCACCCTTCCACAGGCAGATTCCCACTACTGCCAATCCCACTTCCCTGCTCCTCTCCCGGCAGTTTCCCGCTACTGCCAAAACTTTTCTTAGAGTATTAGGATAATTGTTCAAGGTCCGCTTATGAGGGAAAACACGTGATTCTCAGTTCTTTGTTTCTGTGAAAGATCACTCAGTATAATAGATTCTAAGTCCATCTAAGTTGCGGCGAAGTTCATGATTTTATTCTTCTTTATGGCTGCATAATAGTCCATCATGTGTATGTACCACATTTTTTTAATCCAGTCCTCTTTTGATGGGCAACACGGTTGGTTCCATGTTCTTGCTACTGTGGACAATGCTGCGACAAACATTCGTGGGCAGGTATCTTTTTTATAGAGTGATTTGAGTTCTTCCAGGTATATTCTCAGTAGGGGGATTGCGGGGTCCTATGGAAGGTCAATTTTTAGATCTTTTAGGAATCGCCACACTGTCTTCCACAGAGGCTGCACTAGTTTACACTCCCACCAACAGTGTAAAAGTGTTCCCTTTTTGCCACATCCCCTCCAGCATCTGTTGTTTTTTGAGTTATTGATGATGGCCATCCTAACTGGAGTTAGGTGCTATCTCAGTGTAGTTTTAATTTGCATTTCTTTCCAATCTCCCTTTTTATAAGGACACCAGTCAGGGCCTCTCTAACGACCCTATGATAACTAAACTACCCCTTTAAAGATCCTATCTCCAAATACAGTCTCATTCTGAGGTCCTGGAGACTAGGAATTCAGCATATGAATTTCAGGGGTATGAGGGGTGCATACAACTCAGTCTCTGACACCAACAATCAAAGATCTGATAGGACCAGTGGACCCAGAACTTTCTCAGAAAACCAGCAGGAACTGTGTCCTCCAGGCAGGGTCCTGGGGTGGGGGGTGGGGGGTAACCGCTGCTCATCATTCAAGGCTGCTTCTACAATGTTCCCTGTGGTTGGGGGCTCCATCAAGGGTTGAAGAGAAACCAAGGGTCAGACTTTCAAAACAAGCCTGCAAACAACAACAGGTCTATACAAAGGCTAGAGGTACAAAATGAGGACATTGGAGACTTTATTAACTTTCTTTACTTCCTTCAAGAGGTCTCCCTAACTTTTGCTTCTGTGTACCCTTTGTTAGACTTGACCCTGGAATCCCTAATTAGGTTCACATTCTTCAGGAAGCTCTGTTATCCTGCTAAGCGTTAAAGCCCAATTTAGCCTGCTCTAATCCCCATGAGAAAACACGCAGCCCAGCAGACGCAATTAAACCTCCTCAGCCTGCGAGCCACAAGCAGACAGGGAGTGGAAGAGAAAGAAAAGGAGAATTCCTGGAATCGGGGTATTACATTTTTCCTCCAAGTTAACAAGCACCTTGTGAAGACCATGCCCATGGCAGAGAGAGAGAGAAAGAAGAGAGGGAAAAAGTCAGTCCCTTCGAGGCTTTCTCAGTTCTTGGTCTCAGCTCTCCTAGCCTCTTGGGGCCTCAGTTTCTTCTTTCAATCCAGCGCTGTGATTCTAATAATTTCAGAGAGAATAAGAGTTGTGCACCTACCCCAGAAGGGAAGCCCTTTCCCTCACCATTACCAAGGTTGTGTAGCTGTTGACCACTGACTCCCCTTACCAGATTAAGGCCCGCAGTCACCACCCACAGGGCAGGTCAGGTCTTCCTTGGCTTCAGGCAAGAAAGTCCCTACTTGTAGGAAATATAATATAATTTAAATAATACTGTTCTGCATCTGTGACGTTGCCACTATTGGTCCCAGGGCCGAAATCGAACAAGAATCTACTGTTGGATCAATGTCCCAGGAAATCTGAAAGTGGCTGAAAAGTACACTTCCAGGACCAATTAGATGCATGGTACATAAGTCCCAGCAAGAGGTGCACAACAGAATACCCCAGTAGTTGGCATGCGTTCTTGTAATGAGTCCGTCCTACAAGGGGGGGCTGGCAGGGAGGCCGAGGGGCTCGCCGGACACTCATTGGACAGCTGAAGCCCACCTGGCCCAAGACCCCCACAGCATCAGGCAAGACCACAATCAGGGTCTACAGGACTCCTGGACTGATACTTATCAGAGTCCTGTGTCGTATCTTTTTAAAAAGGAGAAACAGAAACATCCGGTGATTGATTAAATGTTAGTGGCTGGCAAGAGAACAAGAAGAAAAACTCATAAATCCAACTTAACAGCAGAAAGATTAAAAAGCAATTATTTTAAGAAGTCTTTTAAAGATTTTTGGGGGATCATTTAAAATGCCAAGGATTAAGATTTAACTGCATCAAAATTACTGGATCCATTTCCACAAGGAAAATCCAGGTCGCGACTCAGTCACTCCACACCAGCTACATCCTGACTGGCCTAGGAATCTCTCACAGGCCACTTATCATAAGCAATAAAATCATTTTCACTTTAATTAATTAGAAGAGATGACAGTTACCTTTCCAATACCATCCCTGCACATTATTCCCAACACGTCTCTGAGTAAGAGCTCGGTCAGTTGTGTTTTCAAAGACTGTGGCATCACACCAGGTCTCCTGCAACATCACTCTGCCACTGCCCCATCAAGAAGTGGGGTCTGTCCCCATTCCTTTGGATCTGGACTGGGCCCGGCTCACCCTGTGACCTGTTGGGATGCGTGGAATATGGCAGAACTTTCGAAGCCCAGCCTTAGGAAGTCTTGAGGATCCCATGGTTGGCCCAGCCGCCATGGCGAAGGGTAGCAGCTACACCCACAAGCTGATAAAGGAACACCAAGACACCCAACAGCCCAGTGCCAACAGTCAGAAATGGGCATGATGAATTTGGGACCCTCTGGCAGCCCCAAGCCCCAGCTGGCACCACATAAATTGAAGACTGCGTGGCCAGCTCACAAAGCTGTCACAGCTTGTTGGCTTCAACCTCTGAGTGGGGGGATGATTCTTTAGACAACAACAGGGCACAGAAATAGCAGACCCAGTGACGTGCGCGGCCCCAGGCACACCCACACCAGTGTGTCAGGCACTAGAATGCCATCCTTCAGAGACGTCCATCAGGGGAGTGGAAGAAAGCAGCTCTAAATGAGCATGGGAAGAAGCAAATGGCAGCAACAATGCCATGCACCACCCAGATGAGGAGTTTCCAAGTGCCAACGGCAGAGGCCAAAGGTGAACAAGAGTGCGTGAGTGCCAATGGAGTCCCCCTGCTCCAATGAAGGAGGGCAGGCCTCACCCAGCATGCCAGTGGGGCAGAGGAGCCAGGGAAGCAGCATCGGCTTCCCCATCTATGTCACAATTCCCCCAAAAAATACAGCAGGCTGAACATTTGTGGCACATGACTTTTGCATGGAAGCTTCAATTTTAAACAAGAATTTATTTTAAACCAAAGATGTGTGTGTATATATGATATGTACACACACACACACACACACTTTAAATTCCATAGAGTCACTGGATAGACTAGGAAACGCTCCACTCTTTGCATTAAGAGACTGAAATCATAGCATGCCCTCTGCTTCTTTCAGCTGGCCCTGATTAACTCACAGAGCTGACCTCTGTGAACTCAACTTTCCTCTTCTGTGAAATGGGGAGGCTATTACCTCCCAAGGTGGCTGTGGATGTCAAGATCATAGGAAATCCTTTTGACAGAGTGTGAGTATATTAAACACATACTATTAGATTGGTGCGGAGGTCAGAGGAGACCTGTGTTCTTCCGAAGACAACAGCACAATGACCGAAGACCATCTTGAAGGGCCACAAGGACTATGTATATCTCTCCTGACACACAAACCCCACTGTAGCATCCAGACTTGGCATTTCCTGAGATGATTTTCCGATGATAAGCTGTAGCAGCAAGACGAATTCACAATCATATTTAACATGGGTGAGATGGACATCTCCCTCAGCCCTCCTGTTCACCTAAAGGAGAACCAAGTGACAGGGCCTGAGATAACAGGTCTGGGTGGGATGTTGTAACCCGAGTACTATGGCCTGCAGAGATGGCCTTGCGATGACACTGACATCTGCGTGTCCCTGTGAGTCATGGCCAGTTCCTGAAAGTAATCTCACAGGTTCCTGGAAGGATGGGCTTGGATGATATACTTGACAGAGTTAACATTTAAAACCATTCAACTGATGGTCTAAGGAAATTCAAAATATATTTTGCTTCAGTTTATTCATGTTTAACACAAAAGTTAAGACATTAGACTCTCAAGAAGTTGTACGAGGACCAATGAATGGGGACCTTAATTATTTGTGCCACAATCAACCACCTTCCCAACTACATGCCAGCAACTGCCAATCCCACTCACAAATGACAAGAAGACACCATCCCGTGTCTGCCCTATCCTGGCTTTCTGCCCTTGCTCTAGAGAACCTCGCTCAAGTTCAACCAATGCCTCTTGAAGCAACCCAATGAGCATTTCTCAGGGACTGGTCCCATCACTCCTTGGAAAGGTAGCCAGGAGTCCTTCCCATCAGGGAGAAAAAGGTACCTTGTGGTGGAGGCAGCCCCCGCCAGGGCACTCGGCTTGGCCACAGACAGGAAGGCTGGACTTCGGCCCACACGCCAGGTGCCCAGGCCTGCATGGAGGAGATGGCCACATGGGAAAGCAGCCACCCTGCCTGACACTACACTATGAGCTCCAGAGCCCAGCACTGCCACTACTCCCACCCATTACCCTCTTCTCTGTCCTCACTTCTGACCAGCAGTGGTCCAGGCTCAAGTCCCTTGGCCTAACCCCACTCCCCACCTTAGTCTCGGCCCAGGCTACTCCCGCTGCCTAGAAAGCCACCCACTCGCCTTCGGTGGGTCAGGGGGCCATGCTTCAAGTTCTTCAGGAGACGCACAAGTAAGACGTGCCCTCACCCCCAGTCAATGAACTGCGCCAAAGTGTCAGGACAAGCAAAACATGTGCTTCCTTTGTTTTTTTTTAAAACATGAGTGTAGAAATGACACAACTCCCCCATTCCCCCGTGACTTTTCTAACATCCCCTTCTTGTTTCAAAGGGGAAGGTCCAAGGGAACAGTAATATTAAAACAAAGCCCTGTTTCCAGAGGCTTTTAAGAAGAATGTTGGGTACAGCATCAACTGCGAGGCAGTTGAGTGGACATGTGTGTTTTCAAGCATGCCAGCTTCCTGCTGAGAAAGGGGAGTTTCTGGTCATGGGAATACCAAGCTGGAGAGGGTCCCGAGTCTGTGGGATCTGAGGCCGGTTCATCAGGCAGCTTATTAGGACGGCATCCGGCTCACATCAGCTAATGTCACCCCCAACCCTTGCTTCCTGGGAGGCCACGCAGCATCTGCGATTTCCATCTGAAACCAACCACAGGCTCCCCACAGCAGGTCCTGATTTCCACTGACCTCTGGCTGATGACATTGCAGAGAAAGTGTATACTTCTAGGGAGGAACCACAGGAGCTCATCAGTAGAGCTGCCCTTCCAGAGGGAGGTGTGGGTCTCTTTGCTCAATGCTCAGTGGTTGTCAGTGAAGGAAAGAAATCGCACAAGGAAGTGAGCTGGTCACTTCTGCAAACTCTTTTTGGGTCAGTCATCCATTCATTCATTCATTCTTAGTCATCCATCCATTCATTCATTCATTGAAGAATGATATTTCAAACAAATTTCACACTTCAGGGCACTAAGATGAGAAAGAATTAGTAGTTGTTGTCAGGAAAACAGCTTAATAAGGAAGAAAAGGCACAGACAGACAATGGTTAGAAGAAAATGGCAAATATCACACAGGGGAGCGTTGAGGGAAATTTCCCCAAAAGACATTTTGTCAAAACTGTCTGAAATAACACAATGAATCACACAACGGTCTTTGCCAATCATCCTTTGATCCAAGGAAGGCTGACAAGAAAGGAAAAAAATGAGAGACCTTAACAGATCATAACTTTATCATCAAATCATTAGACAAACGTTTAAATTAACATCAGGCTTAACATGGACAACTAGCAAATGCTAATATCTACATAAATATATTCCATGAAACCCAAATTAGTTCACACTATCTGAAGCCAGACATCTATTCCTACTCCCAAAATCCTGCTAACGACGTTCCTCTTTACTCAGTGTCCCAAAGCAAAAACCTAGGAAGTATCCATGAGCCCTGCCTCTGACCCATCTGGTCAGTACACAGGTCCTAAAACCTAAGAAGCACCCGTGAGCCCTGCCTCTAACCCATCTGGTCGGTACACAGGTACTCAGTGTCCCGAAGTAAAAACCTAAGAAGTACCCATGAGCCCAACCTCTGACCCATCTGGTCGGTACACAGCTACCTTTAATACGCCCACAAGGTTACTTCCTACTGACCCATCCATCAGTCAAGGTCAGGCCACCTGGCTCTCACTGGGCAGCACTAAGTGTTCTAACTGACCTCCTAAGATACAACCGACTCCCCTCCAAATGATTTGCAAAAGTAAAGGAAAAAAATCCTGGATGCATAATTTCTGACATCCACACCCCACCTCCACCAAGAGAGGCTGTTGTAAGTTTATTGTTCTAAAGACCCTCTGAGCGGGGGAAGTTTCCAGTCTCAGGGAGGTTTAACAACCCAGATGCCTGCACACGGCTTTATGAAGAACAGAAGGGATGCCTTGTGTTTGGAAAGTTCCAGGGGAATTTAGAGTTGAAGGGGTGCAGACACAGTGTGCAAGAAGGCTGGAGTTAAAATGCCTAGAAACGCACAGAAATGAACTCGGCCGGCTGCTCCGGGAGGCTCAGGGAGGGTGCTCTGTGAGCTATTTCTGTGCTTGACGGAAAATGGGGGTAGGCACTTCCTGAATCCCTGCCTAAAATTAACAGCTTTACAGAACGGGAGGGGAGAGGAAGCACATGGTGAAACAGAAGTTTTATGTTACAAATTAAAATCTAGAGGTGGGGACATGAATGCTTAGTTAGGGGTTTTGACCCTGCTGCTAAAAATATAGCTGAAAGGACAAATAGGGGTCTTAATATGAAGCCTTCAGAAGTAGCCACACAAAACAAAAAGCCAGCGTCCTGGTTAGAAACATTCTGCACATAGAACACGAAGCAGTTCCACAAGGAGTGGTGTGAGGACGCACACAAAGAGACCACCTCAAAACACCCCAGACACGCCAGCCTGGTCGCCGGAGAGCACAAGTGTGCAAGGCTCATGGCCACGAACTCATTGGTCATCCTGTGTTCCAGAGGGCTAAGCCCACAGACACACATGCTAACAACATGGAAGAGCACCCAGGAGCCTGCCAGGAGGCAAAGTGGGTCATGTGGAGGTATGGTGGTGGTGAGGACAAGGCCCACACGGTCTCTCAAGCCCACCAAGGTGACCTAGACTGACAGCGGCAGTGAAGTCCCAGCAGCAGCAGCCTGGAGCACCTCTTCCACCCTGAATCCCAGGCCTTGGAAGACCACGGAAGCAACAGGCCATAGAGGGAAACCCCGGGATCAAGATCCCACTGGGAAGCCACTCTCAGAGACTGAATGTGGCGTCCCAACCAGAACTGCGGCCCAGGACTGCCAGGAAAGTCCCTGCAATGTGCTTCTACAGAGATCACATTGCTAGATGCCAGGATGGGTGGCATCAATGTGGAAGAACTGCCATAGTAAAAACTCCCCCGTGTCTAAAACACTCAAGAAGAATGGGCATCTTTGAGGCTGACGAACTGAGCACACCTTCCTCTTATCAGCCAAAAAAAAGGTAAAGACAGAACACTTGTCCAGAGGTGGAGGCAAGGACATGTCAACACAGTACAGCAAATGGAGTTCTAACCCGTAGAGAGTGAGAGGCAGGGTCAGAGAAGAAGAGTTTATGATCCAGAGGAGCACCAGGTATACAGAGCTGGGAGAGGCGCTGATGTCACCCAGCCAAGAAGCATGGAGATGAGGGGGCCGCCCAGAATTTAGAAGCCAGAGAGATCGCAGTGAGCCCGGAAATGAGGGATTATGGGGGGGAGGCATAGATAGGAATTTTGAACCATTCAAAAGATGAATGGTAGTCTGAAAAAAGACGTAGTAAGAAAAGTGTGTCCAAAAAAAGGAAATCCATGAACAGGATGTTAGCTCACACAGGAAATGCAGAGCTTGGAGTCTTCTAGAAAGAATCTAGGGACTCCTGCAGATGGCAGCCAGAGCCAGCAGAGAGAGAGAGAGAGAGACTGGGACCAGGTATGTGGAGAAGCGATGCCTCTATGACAAAGGTGATGGGTAGCAGGTGCTGGAGCCAAATGGGACATTTTCAGGAATTTTTCAAGCTGATTAATGTCACGCTGATAGCTTGGAAAGAGCCACAGGGGGAGTATTTTCACCAGAGAAATCAGCAAAGGCTACCAATCAGACAGCCACACCCCCAGTGGGTTATAAACTTCCATCCGCACACCACCAGAGCCTGAATTGAAAGAAGCAGACCGTGTCAGCTATCACGAAGCAACATCACCAGTAAACAGGGAGGCAGCTCCAGTAGAGAGAGGAAGGGAGGAGAAGTCCAGACACACACAACAGAGAACTCCAGGCACATGTCGTCAGAAGGGAGGCAGAGAGCACAGGGGGGTCTTCACCTGCTCCTCAGGGGCTTGTGGGAAATCACACCAGAACCCCAAGACCACGGGCAGGGCCACCTGCAGCATCTGACTCTGTCCTAGGCCCCGGTCATGATGGCTGCGGCACTGTGGGCCAGGGCCACATATGTCCTCCCTGGGGTGAGCCAGGGCAGGGAGAGCCATCACAAATGCACGGCACTGGAAGTAGCTGAGAGAGGTGCAGCCAGCCAGGGGGGAAGCCACAGAGGCAGCCTCGAGCAGGAAGCACTTGAGTTCCCAACTTCAGGAAAAAACGAGCCCACAACTGTGCCACTGGCCACATGGGACCACTTCCAGGTGCGCTCAGACTGCTGCTGAGGCACTAATCAAGCAATTAAATGGGACTTGTTTGTTTGCAAGAACAGATTCCATTCTCTGGACAAGAATTTAGAAAATATACAAATGTTCTTGTCATTTAACAGTTAACAAATAAGATACATATTGATGTATGCTTGTGGGAGGCAACATTTCATGAAACAGCCTATTATAGTAACTACCACAATTGCAGAAAGGACGGTTTCCAGCAATTTAAACTGCAGATACCTACAGTGATTACTAAGATAAATGCTGTAAATTAAGCAAAGTATTTGAAAGGGAAGAAAGTGCTTCTGCAGACCCACCAGGCCGTGTGTTTGCTCAAGAGCTGCTGAATTCAGTCCACACAAGTCCTATTTTAATTCCTATTTCACAGAGGAAGAAACTAAGGCCCAAGGTCATGAGAATAGGACAAGGCAGAGTCAGAATTCAGACTCAGGTCTGTTATCTACCCTTTCTTTTATGGGTCTTGAAGTTTCAGGAACTGCTTCTGCCAGCTGCATATGGAAATTTCCATTTTCTGTTTCTGATCTCCCAAAAGGAGGCCAGGCCAGAGAAACATAAATGACCACCTATTAGAGTTTCAGGTATAGAAGAATCTATACACACAGAGTGGGAAAATAATTCACCAAGTGATTTTTTGTTTTTGGCTTTGTTTATATTTGAGTGATACGCCCATGGCAGTCTTGTCTCAAAGTTCTGTGCCCTGGGACCACACAGGGCTCCCTCCAGGACCTGGCTCCCACCCTGGTCTGTCTGACCCAGTCAGGGCAGGCATTCACACGTTTTTCATCCTCATTATGAAAGTGGCATCTGTTTTGAATTCAGGGGCCTCATATTCTCTGGGTGCCTTTACTCTGTCATCAGAGCCCAATTCATGAGGTCAGTTGGCACCTAATCTCCTTCCTGACCCCCTGGCAGGCAGACGCCCAACAACCACTCATGGGGTGGGGTTAGGGGTTGAGAACACTTGCTGGAATTATTGCTCAAGCAATGAGGGGTCTGTGGGGAGTGCTTCTTCCTCGGGTTAGAATTGGTCTGAAGTCCAAGGGTTGGAGTCTAGAAGTCAACTTCCAAGGGCATCTCAACAGCCCTAGTTTAAACAATGAAACATACAGATACTTGCAGCTACAGTGTGCTTTTACCAGTAGCATCCTACCTCTGATGTAACCACAGGACAGTACCACGAAAGCCTGCCCGGAGCCACATGCAGGATGTAGGGCCCCAAGTTCTCCCTCCAGCTGCACCTTCTGGCCTCCTGCTGCTGATAATCATGTTACTCGCCACACAGGTCACACAGGAAGACAGGTGCTGGCTCATCTCACATATGTTTCATTTGCTACAACACAATGTGGAATGGAAACTGACAATTCAGAGAAAATGAAAGAACAGATTTCTAAATCATATTATTTGTCGAAAACAAATGTGCTATTCCAAAAGGTATTATAATTCCCTTTGGGTCTCTTTTTGGGGTCGGGTTAGTACATCCTACAAAGATACAGCTTAAACGTATGCCACGTTAAAAAGCAAATCTGACATCATGCAGTGAGAATTACACTCTTACCTAGACAAGCCAACATGGTCCCATCAGGCTGGCCAAAGGTCACAATCAGCTTTATAAACTTCGGTTTCCCTCCATGTAAAATGATGAACACTGTGGCTTTCCAGTCCAGGCAGTACCAGCAAGGTCACCACAGGGCCCCACCGAGACAGCACAAGGAACAGTGCCTGAGGGAGCAAGGCCTCCAAGCTGCCAACACCTGGGGTCACTTGCTTGACGTGCTTTCTTGGTTAACAGTGGCTTGGTACTACTGGTGCCTTCAAGTCCAAAAAAGCCCAGAACTCCCCCAAGGAATCCCTCTGCTCAGGGCCCAGATTATTTTGGGATATAAAAACCTTGATGATTTCACAAGGAATAACTGTATTGTTATGAAGAGCCACTCGTGGCTTGCTGACTTTGAGAGGGAAGCCAGAGTCCACATCACATCTTCTTCTGGTGGCAACTGTCACTGTGGGGGGCTGCTCCCCAGAGCCCCAAACATACCTTTATTGAGCTGGTATGTGTAAAATGATTTGCTTCTTATTTAGAATGGCACGGTCAGATTAGTGTGAGGACAGCCTACCAGAAGAGGGACCTTACAGGAAAAGGGATGAAAATGGCTCAAAAAGAACAGAATTTAAAGATGCGTAGTGCTGCTTCTGACATCAGTGACAACTTGCAAAAAGAGAGAAAAGACATAGAAACAACAAGTAAGTCCTTCAGTAAGTGAATGGATAATAAAGTGTGGTACATCCAGACAATGAGACATTATTCTGCTAAGGAGAAATGAGCTACAGAGGCATGAAAACACACGGAGGAATCTTGGATGCACATTGCTAAGTGAGAAAAAAAGCCAATCTCAACAGACTCCATGCTGTGTGATTCCAACTACATGACATTCTGGAAAAGGCAAAGGCTATGGAGACAGTGAAAAGATCAGGGGTTGCCAGGGGTTAGGACGGATGAACAGGCAGGGCGAAGGGATGTTTAGGGCAGTGAAACCGTTCTGTATAACCCTGTATCCGTGTCATTAGGCATTTGTCCAACCCACAGAGCGCACAACACCGAGAATGAACCCTAATGTAAACTGTGGACTTGGGATGATAATGACAGGTCAATACTGGCTCATCCATTGTCGCAAATGCACCGCTATGGAGAGGGGACACCGACAGTAGGAAAGTCCGTGTGTAGGAGTATAGGTGTGTGTGTGTGTGTGTGTGTGTGTGTGTGTGTGTGCGCGCGCGCGCTCTCTGTGCTTTCTCCCCAATTTTGCAACGTGAAAAACAACATGAAAATCTGTCAAGCATTAAAATACACACATACACACGTTTGGAAACAGGTGACGACCCACAATCGTCTGCCAGAACTGAACTCCCACTTGTTCCCCTTGGTTGTGTGGGGCTGCAGGCCCTGACGCTCCCTGCGGACACCGCCTTTGGGCCTAGCTCAGCACCCAGCCTAGAGTAAACCTCAGTCAAGGTTTGTTGAGGAAAGGGTTGTTGAGAAAAGGATTTTTTTTGTTCAATTGGTGGCTTAAAAATTAACTGCCTCCACCCTCAGAGCAAGGAGGAGGGAGGAGGAGGGAGGAGAAGGGAGGAAGGACGTTCATGTAAACATTTGCTGAGATGGAGACAGCAAAGAGGCAGAGCTCAAGTTGGCCACATGGTCTGGCCCTTGTCAGGAGGCATGGCGCTCAGTCCCAGATCGGTCACATGTCAAAGTCAGAACAGGAGCCCTTGGGAAGTTGTGGGACAAGTAAATGACCAAACACACCCAAGGCACTCGGCACGTTCCTGAGAATCCCCCAACAGTGTCGGCCGACCCTCCTGAGCAGGCCAGACGTTGAGATATGGGCCTTGTGTCACCCCAAACATCCTGCTGAATTGCGACTGCCCGTCCTGTAGTCAGATAAAAAAAATTGAGCCTCAGGGAGTATAACTACAATGCCTAAAGCTTCAGAGGGTATAAATGGGGCCAGAAGAGCTCTATGTACATAGAGCCAGGGATTTTACTTGGGGTTATGAAAAAAGCCTTGGTCCTTCTAATCGCCAGGTCATTTACTCTTAGGGAAAAAACATATGAGAAAAGCCTACCACTTAAATTCTTTGGGGAGGTCAAGGCAGATGTCCGATCTTAAGCGCTATGGCACTGAGTACCACCAGGTTCACTCCTCTTTCAGGAGCACAGGATTGACCAAGGCTGCTGAAGGTGAAGGTGAGAGGTTGGCAGCCTCCAGAGCTGCCCCCAAGGCCATGACGCTGGCAGGAAAGACAGGAACCTGCCCTGGGCAGAACAGAGCGAGCTGCTGGAATTCTGAAGAGGAAGGGCTTTGGAGCCACAGAGACAGTAAGGTATGGACACAGAAGACAGGGCAGTGCAGAGACATCTGGTGGAGTAGAGCTCAGTGCTCAGCATGGCATCTGCTCCTCCCAGCCTCCCTCCCTTGTCCCTGGGTGAGGTAGTCCAACACAGAAACATACATTTTTGACGGCCAAGGCCCCTGCAGCATTGACCGGGTACAACAGGAAGAGAGGAGAGAAGCTGTCCCTGCCTTATATTCTTGGAGAGACCTGGGGGTCTCAGACAAAACTCCACCAAAGTAAAATGAGTGGAGCCTTCAGGGGAAGAAGGAGTCTGAGCCATGAGGGGGTCAGAGAATTCTCAAGGCATCCTTCATGGGAGAGAAACACATATGCAGCCCAGGGACGGCGAGCCCCAAGCCAAGCGGGAAAGACACTCAGCCCTATCAGTATCTTAGAGAAGTTGGCCATGGAGTTAGCCTTCCAAGAGGCATAGTAGGCTCTGGAAACATGGGTGAGGTAGGCTTGAGGCACACACGCGGATCTCAGCTCCACTTCTGACCCTTGAAGATGGCAAAGCACCAAAGAACATGTGGAAGAGCAGAAATCTGAACTCTGAAACACAACACCCCTGAATTCTGAACCTTCAAAGCCATATGATAATAGGAAGTCATTTTACCTCCTTGGTTTTCAATGTTTTTCATCCAATGAGGAAAGGTGAACAGACAACCCCTGGATACAGCAGGCCTCAAAAAATGGCAGCTGTGACTCTTAAGATTTAGAGAAGAAGAGCTATCTGAAGATAAAGGTTAACTACCAGACATATACGTTTATGGCTAAAACTTATCAGTTAAGTCACTGGATATCTAGTGACACCCAGGACAAATGTCTATGGATGGTTTCTGAAGAAATCATAAACTCTGGGTCCCACATTTTCCATGGAAGATGGGTACCACCCAGAGGACTGAGTCTTTACCTGGAGTCTATCTGGTAGAGATGACCAAGGCTCCTGCACCAACCCCAGCCAGAAGATGGGGATCACTGGTGCAAGAGGCCAGCAAAGGTCCCTGAGGAAGCAGGCGAGGAGGGCAGATCCCGCATGGATTTTCGAGGCAGAAGGAATCCCTTTGACTTCTCCAGGATCTCCAGATCTCTGGGTAGATCTCCAGAGTTTACAGCTTGGCCTGTCTGATATACTCTCTCTTCACGAAAAAAAGCAGCAAGTTGGAGGATAGGCGAAAGCCCTGGTTTGGGCAACCAGCAAATGGAACACAAGGACTGGGGAAGGAGCCGAGAGGCCAAACAGAGCTCGGGACTTCTCTCTTCTCACTGCATTTGCCTCCTACAAAGCCTGAAAGGTGCCTCCCATCTCACTTGGGGGAGGTAGAGTCAGTGTGTGTGCAGTGTATTCAACAAGGGTGTAAACGGAGGAATGCCCAGAGAGGAACAGCGAGCTGCGTCTGAGAGCACCTTTGGGACCCAGATGGCAGGAGGTTTGGCATTCTTCCTAGGCTCAGGAAGGTGCTGGGAGTGAGGATCCTCTCCAGGGTGCCCCTTAACACCATCCCCTGTGTGTGCTCCAGCTTGGGTAACTCATATGAGTTTGATCTCGACTTGGGGTCTTAAATTTGCAAAAAAAATTCTCTGGAGGTTTATATAACCTCTGATGGTTCAAGATTGTACTCAATATCCCAAACAAAGTGCACCTCAAATAAATGCATGCCTCTGGGTTTGGGCAGAAATGGAAAAGGCAGCTCATCATAACGGGGCATCTGAAATTGCAGAGAAGAGGTTCCCATGTCCCCAGCTGCTTGCCTAAGCCCCACAGAACTCCACCTTCATGCTCTTCATGGGGACACACCTGGCACCCCTTCTTCCCCCTTCTCTCCTCACCAACACGTGCCTTCCTAAAACTGTTTACTTCTCCTACTTCCTTTTTCACTCTTGCCAATGAGTCACATCATAGCCAGGAAAACACCAAGTCATGGTGCCCAAACAGCTCATGCAGCTCAAACAAGTAAACACAACATTCCAGTAAGCAAAATATTTGAAATCCCAAGCTTTTGGGTAATTGTACATAAATTATTTGACTTCCCTAAAACTTGTATGACCATCGTCACCATAATCAACAGCTAGGAGAAAGTCACTTTTCGAAGAATTTGGAGAAGTATTATTCACCTATTTTACACATGAAGAAACTGAGGCTGAAGGCCTATCCTAGACTGAATGACTTACAAACAGCAGAAATTGACTTCTCACAGTTCTAGAGGCCAGGAAGTTCAAGATAGAGATGCCAGCAGATTTGGTATCTGGTAAGTGCAGACTGGGTGACTGTTTAGCCTTGCCTTCATATGGCAGAAGAGGCAACAGAGGTCTCTGGGTCTGCTTTGTAAGGAGGCTAATCCCATTCATGAAGACTGCACCCTTATGAAGTAATCACCCCCAAAAGGCCCCACTTCCAAATACCATCACCACAGGAGGTCAGGTTTCAACATAAGAATTTGGAGGACACAAGCGTCCAGACATAGCAAGAGGGATCGGACTAGCTTCAGCAGACAAAAAGCCACACAGAGATTCTAAGCCCAATCTCTTACTCCATCTGCCCCCTGAGCAGCAGAGCCTGTCCTGAGGTGGTGTATACAGTCTGATGGCTCAGGAAGCCACTGGCTTCAATATATCAGGGCTTCTCAGCATCCCAGCTACGAACTCAGTCTTCCTGCCTGAGCCCCCAGCCAATGACTCAATCCCTATCTCTGCAGGTTGGTCTCTCACGTCTTCAGTGCTATAGAGGGGACACCAAGGGCCTGGACCAGAGCCTGTGATGGTGGCACTGATAGTGACAGCTGAGTGGCTGTAACTTTTAGCACCACTGCTCAGCAGCCACACACCCCAGGGAACATGCTCTGCCTGTGGACACAGGCACAAGTGGACACAGGCACATTTGAACGTGGCACATGTGCTCCCACTACGCTGACAAGGGGGTTTACATAACACACACCCTCACCCAGTCCCAGGTCTGACGTGAGACCAAAGCCTCAGGATCTCCAGAGACAGCTGAGTGCACTGAGTATCGGAAGCCTGCATGGTAATACAGGTGCACACAGTTTCAAGGATCCAAACCTGAGTGCAATGGGATGGTAGAAGCCATAGCCACGTTTCAGTTCTAGAAGACTGAGCCGCTTCCCTTGCGCCATACACTGCAGGAACTGCTGAGAATTTATGGCCCTTACATCCCCAACAACGATGGCATTATATTTTTGGAATGAGAAGGCACTTTGTTATAGCTGGTGGTATTTTCTCCTGCCATTCAAAGCTGTATTATCAAAAAAAAAAAAAAAAATCCCCCCCACACTATGATCTGATAGGAGTAAAACCTTTTCGTCCCTCAGCAAACTGCCAGTTGCTGTAGTTAGAAATTCCATATTCCCTGATAGTTAAGGCTGTTGGAATGGTCTTTGAACCAAAGAATTCAATCCCTTAAGTAGCCAGCAATGGGCCACATTTAAGGAATGGAAGAATACCATTGGGCTTATCTCTGCACCTGTAGCCCAGCAATGGCCAGGCCTGGTGGCTGAGATGGGACAAGCCACTTGTCCCTTCTTTCCTATCCCCTCAGTGAGATGAGGTGCAAGCTAAGAAGACAAAGGCCACCACAAGGGAGACCACCCCAGGGGTGAGAGCACATATAATCCCACCTAGGGGAGGAGGAAACCTCACCTGGTCTGAAAAACTCCCCAAAGGTGGAATCCTCCCCTCTCCCCACTGCTTTCGGAAGCACCACTCCCACACGATCCCTTAGACTAGAGGTACATGGCACCCCTGAGAAAGGAGCACATCTGTGAGCGAAAAGACCAAAAACGAATCACAGTCAGAAATCAGCCACGCTGAGGGGTATGTGAGCAAGATGTGCCTGCCTCAGCTGGAAAGGGGAAGCTTCCAGAGCACCCCACATGATACCCTGGAAGGAGTAGGCCAGCAGGGATGTGTGGTGAGGCCAGAGGGACTGCTGGTTTGGGACTGGGGAACGGGAACCGCAGGCCCCTGCGTGTGCTCAGCACTCTCCATAATGACCGGTTTAAAAAGAAAATCTCTTGGAGAAATAATAGGGCTAGATAGTCTAGTTCCTCTGACTCGCATGTATGTGCACACACGTGTGTATGTGTGTATGCGAGCCAGCATGTGTTTGTGGGTACGCATGTGTATGTGTGTGTACAAATGTTTGTGTGGGTGCATGTATATGTATGTACATGTGTGTGTTTGTGTGTGCCTGTGGTGGGATGGGTGAAGGAGACCAGCCCCACTAGGCCTCATGTGGAAAACGGACCCATGTGCAGCAAGGTTGGAAGTTCTCGGAACAGCTGACCCATGAGGTCCACAACAGCAGCAAATTCCCAAGGCTCTAAAACCCCCTCTCCCTGTACCTACAGCCAGAGGAGCCTGTAAGGACACCTAGCGGGTCCCCACAAGGCAGGGCATGACAGTCAATGGGATAACATGCTGTGGCTCCACTGCAGAGGGAAACCATGCCTAGGAAGCCCAGGGTGCAGACACAGACCCTAGGAAACCAGGGGTGCAGACACCAACACTAGAAAACCTACAAGTGCAGACATAAACCCTAAGAAATCCAGAAGTACAGATGCCATCCTTAGGCAACCTTGGGGTGCAGTCACCAACCCTAGAAAATATGGAGGTATGGATACCATTACTAGGAAATCCAGAGGTACAGACACCATCCTGGAAAGTCCAGAGGTACAGACACCACCCCCAGGAAATCCAGGGTGCAGACACCATCTCTAGGAAATACTGGGGACATAAGCCATCCCTATAAAATCTGGGGGTACAGACACCATCCCTAGGCAATCTGAAGATACAAGCACCATTCCTAGGCAATCTGGAGGTGCAGACATCACCCCTAGGAAAGCCGGGGGTACAGACACCATCCCTAAGAAAGCTGGAGGTACAGATACCAGCTCTAAGATATCTGGGGGCTCAGACACCACCCCTTGGCAATCTGGGGATTCAGACACCATCCTTAGGGCAATCCGGGGGTACAGACACCATCCGTAGCCAATCCGAGGGTACAGACACCATCCCTAGGCAATCCATAGATGCAGACACCATTCCTAGGAAATCTGGGCGTGCAGACACCATGAATGCATTGCCATACTGCATTCCTGGTCACCTCACTTCTCCATTCAGCAAAGTCTTACATGCCACAAGGCATGCTCTTGGGGCCACTGGGCAATTCAACCTCTCTAGGAATGCACAAACTCAGGATCACTACCCCATCCCAGGTTTCCACCATAGCTGTAAACCTCAACCCATCTATGCACAACTATCTTCAAAGTGAGGCCAGGAAAGCCCTCCAGGGCAAGCCAATGTACCCAACCCTCTCAGTTCCTACCCCCTCTCTTGCCAGTGAAGCAGTATGCCAAGGCAACGAGAAACCAGTGATCGTCTGTCACTGAGAAAGAGCTGGTGACGGGCCAAAAGAAAATTACCGAATTCCTATCTGAAATCAAAGTCTTGAGAATTATTTTCTATAATTAAACCCATGAATTTCAGAGCTCTTCGATTTATTCTTGAGATGAGAAGTGCACCCCCATCGAAAAGCATCTACCAGCCATTTCTTTCCTTAAGAGTTTCCTTTCTGTGGCCACCGTCCAAAGGGGCCCCCCGTCTATGCATGTCATTCAACGAAGGCCAACTCAGCTATAAAAAGTCCCATGGGAAAGCAGCAGAATGCTTACCTTGGCTTCACATTTCTTGTGGCAGGAATACTTGCAGGCTGGAAAAAAAGAGAGAGAGAGAGAAGGAATGTGTATGTGTTGAACAGTCTCTGAGCAAGACTTTTTCCACCTCCTAGCTCTGACAAAGTCTAGCTTGAAGATCCACGGGCCACCTCCCATGACACGAGGGAGTTTCCACGTATGTCACATGGCAGAGTTTGGGCAGAAGGTCATGAGAGTTACAGCTGCTGCCTGGTAGCACCAGCTCAGGTGGCTTAGGTGGAAATGTCCAGGAACAGTGTCATAAGCAGACTGGTTTCTCAAGGGGTACAGCCAGCCACACTGGATCCCTGAAGAATAGCAGTGAACCTGAGGAATAAGAAGCATGAATGCATGCCCTAAAATCACAGCCAATTCCTGAAAGAAAAGGGGAAACTTGAAAATGGCCCATAAGATTCAAAAATGAAAACGCCCCATAGGGCCAGGCTCGGTGACTCAGCCTGTAATCCCAGCACTTTGGGAGGCCGAGGCGAGTGGATTGCCTGAGTCCGTGGGTTCAAAACCAGCCCAGGTAACTTGGCAAGACCTCGTCTCTACAATAAATTAAAAATTAGCCAGACGTGGTAGTGCGCGCCTGTAGTGCTGCCTACTTGGAAGGCTTAAGCAGAAGGATCACTGGAGATCAGCAGGTTGACGCTGGAGTTGCCATGAGCATGAATGCCACTGAACTCCAGCCTGGATGACGAAGTGAGACTCCAACACACACAAAAAAAAGCATGCTCCAGAAGCGACAGGGTTGGAGCCTTTCAATGAATGAGAAAGTCATGCATTCAATTTCTGTACTGTTTCCACTTCTGGGCAACCTAAGAACTGACTGTCAGAAGAAATTCATGTCTAAAGTCCCACAGGAGAATCCTTCAGCAGGGGGTAGTGTGTGATGGAGAGTTTTGTGTGGGTTCGGAGGCCCTAAGAATACAGAGGCAGAGCTGGGACCAATATGGACTTCACAGGCCTCCTGCCCAGAGCTGCAGCTGCAGTGATGAGGAATGAAAGCCCCATCGCCACCACCACTGCCACTGCCACCACCATTCCGCCACCACCACTGTCATCACCATGGCCACCACCACTGTCACCACCTCTGCCACTGCGGCATGCTGGAGCGGGCCCTGCAGGACAGGAGACACTCAGGAATGAAGCAAATGAGACTGAGTTGAATCGCCCCAGCACAGTCTCCCTAGTGATCTCCATGGGGGCATCTGCTACATTCCCTCATTTCTCCCAAGTTTGCCAGCCACAGGGACAGAGGAAAGAAAAAGACCTGTGCTAGGGACAGTGACTGGGGTCTCCTGTCTGGGCTCTGTCCCTCTAAGCAGGCTGCCCCAGGCAAGGCCTGTGACCCCGGGACTGTTTCCTCCTACAAAGTAAACATGGGTCAAACAGCACCCTTCAAGGGAGCTTGCTTTGAAACAGCCATGTCCACATGCGGTGGGACCCTGAAGAACAGGCCTCAGAAGTCAGAGACCGGCCTCAAATCTCACTAGGTACTTCCAGACCCCATGAACTTACCACAATTCTCACTCTTGCTTTCTATGAACTACCAGAATCACAAAGGTTCACGTAGGGTTGAATGAGGATAGAACAGACTAGGTCCCTTGCCCAGTGCCTGGCAGTTACTAGAACTCCAGTAGTCGCAGCTAGATTGTTATCTCCACAAGGTCTCAGTCTTGATTTGTCCTTCTAAGCCTCCAAGGTTTGTGAGATTATTCACAAAGTATTTATTCTACATCGCAAAAAAAAATTTATTCTACATCTTCCAAATTCTAACGACAAACAAATGTGATCAGAGAGACTGGCCACTGGAAAAAAGGTGGCTGCCACACAAGCTTAAAAACTCAGAGAGAAACCAGCTGGGGTGGAGGTCAGCAGGAAGGACTGAGATAGGAAAAGGGCGGTTGGGAGGCCTTTGGCCTGGGTGAGTGAGAGTTAGCAGGGATGGAGGGGAAGAATTCTCTTGCCCACACAGATGCCCAAGCATGTGACTGGCACAACACCACGTGGCAGTCAGCCTTCAAGATGGCCTCACTGGTCGTCACCTCCTGGTCCCCATGCCCGTAGCTAGTCCCCTTCTAGCTTGGTCTAGAGTCAGTTGGTCTATGAGACAGTGCAGCCTGGCGGAGGGGGTGGCATGTGACTTCCGCAGCTAAAGGCATCACAGTTTCTGCCCTGGTCTCTGGGATCACTCATTCTGAGAAGAGCCAAACACCATGTTAGAAGGACACTCAAGCAGCCCCGTGGAGAGGCCTACATGAAGAGAAACTGAGGCCTCCCACCAGCAACCGGTTCCAGTCTGCCACAAGTGTGCCATCTCAGAAAAGGGTCTCCAATCCAAGCCCAGCCTTCAGATGACACAATCTCTCCAGAGACCTTGAGCCAGAACGGCCCAGCCACCTAAGTGCCACCTTCTTAATCCAGGGACAGTGAGTATTGCTAGAAGCTTACCGTGGTGCTAAGGTCCTAACTTTTGGGGTCATTTGTCATTCAGCAGGAAATAATTAATATAGCAGGCCAACTTAACCTTAAAAAGGGCTCTGTTCAGTGGAAAGGTGGCATTGAGATAAACATCCATGGTGGATGGCCTACTTGGCCACAAGAGTCATAGGCCATTGTAGGGCCAAATCTTGACTCTCAGTAATCATAGTGAAATTGCCCACGAGTCAAGGCTCCAAACCTGAGAGGCAGAGCCATTGCTTCTGTCCACTGGCAGGCAGATGACCCTCAGAATTGTATGTATGTGTGTACTGAGACCACATCTGACCACCAGTAGCAAGTCCACAACCAACCCACCCACAGCCCAGCTCTGGTCAGCATTGTGCCCTGTACGAGATACATCCCCAGGTGCTACCACACTTGCTCCTCACAGGCACCCTCAGAGAGGAGTGGTGAAAGTGACTGCCCAAGGGGGCAGTGCTGGCCCACGCAGGTGAGATTCCAGCCCATCTCTGTCTCAGATCCAGCCTTTCATCAGCCACACTGGCTTTCAGATAGGTTACAGAAAATGAATCGGACAGCGTCCAGGCTTGGTTTCAAATCCTGCCACCCACAGGTGAAAGGCCCCCGTCTCTCCTCCTCCTGGCCATGCCGATTCTAGCTCTTCATTCACTTCCATTCTGAGCCACCTCCCAGGCCCCTCTTGGCCGCTTCCATGCATGAATTCTCCACAAACTTCTGTGCCACTGACCCCATCGCTTGTCATTTCAAGGTAATCTCTGTATACCCTTCTCTCCCGACAGCTACGAGGTCATCTCATCAAGGGACGGCATCTTTATACGCAGCAACCACAGGAGTCACAAGCAGTGAACATATTCGGAGCCTGAAAGTTTTAACTACACAGGCATTAGCCAAATCTTCATCACACCCCAGGAGGGAGCGACTCATATCTGCCCGATTTACGATCGAGAGGTGAGGTTTGTGGATGAGACCTGAGGGTTCGTTCCTTGGACAACTGTGTAGCCTACCTGCTCTAGATCTGCTTCAGAAGCCCATGGCCGACAGGACCACACACACGGGGGGGGGGACCTCGTTTCCTGATCACCATATGGGGACTCCAGCCTGCAAAGACACTGGCAAGAAAGGAGGTCCCCAACAGCAGCAAGGCTTCCCACCAAAAGGCATCTCCAACACACACAGGCCCAAAAGACAAAACATACCACCCCAATCCACTTCTTTCTCGTAAGGCCTGACCCAGCTCGTCATCCTTTGCTTTAAATGCCAGGCAGCTTTCAGCTGTACGAATGGTCCTGAATTACCCAGAGGAGACGGAAAACCATTTTCAAAAAGTCCGGCAGAATCAATGCAGGTTCTAAAACAAAGAGACTCTTCGCTCCATTCCCAGATGTAAATCAATACGCAAATCTCACCATTCCCAGGCCCAACACCACACGGCTGTTCTGAGGTATGATCCTGCCTCCCAGTGGATTTAAATTTAGATGGTATTAAATTTAGATGGTATAAATCATGTGTGTTCTGCAAACACGTTCATCACAATTTCCCCAGCACCCCACACCTTCACTTATTTATGTGAAAGGAGTCCTGTTCATCCTCAACTAATATGTCTTTGTCACTAAAAAATAAATCAAAGGCTCTATCATCCACTTCCTTTTGCTCCCTCAGAGCCTTGTCCAGCTTTTCCTGCTGAAATCATCAAATGATTCTCCAAACTTAAGGACAGAGGGTCCTCATTTTGGGGCCTCAGCTTCCTCATCTATACAATGGGTCACAGAGAGGACTCATAGAACAGTGGATACGTGGAAAGTGCATAGATCAGGATTGGCAGGATACTCAGTGCTAATATTACCCACTCAAAGTTCCCGAAGATGCCATTTAAACAGATCAAGTCCGTTCTTTAAACTCTTTCTCCTTGTGAGTTTTTCTCCATGGCAATTTCTCTGGTTTCTGGACATTGAGCACCCACGAACTCTCACAGTCCTGTCTTCCACCCAGTGTCATGCTCACAGGCCCCTGGGAGCTCTTTCAGCTTCCACAGACCTTGCTCTCTCTGGACCTCTCAGGTGACCTTGCATTCATGGTACTCTGAGCTCTCCTCCCATGGCAGCCCCAGTCACCCCCACAACACAGCCTGGTGCCTTCCTCCTATACTATCCACTGGTCCTACCCAGAGCCACATTCTCCCAACTAGTTCCACACCTCCTGCTACAGAGCATAATACCCAGAAAGACAACAAGTGCAGAAAAGACGCCTAGCATCTTTTGGGAACCGTTACAGACTTGCTATGTAGAAGAAGGATTTTCCAAAGTCCCACTTCTCTGTTGTATAATATGATAGTCACCGTGTGCTTCCAACTTAGTATCCATCCTCCATTTCGTCCTCCACAGAGTTTTATTAGTCTAACTTTCCCCGCCATTACTATGTGAGTCACAGAAAGATCACCCCAGACATAGGGTTAAATCCTATTGGTACAGGGGGTCTTCAGGATCCTGGGGTCCCTGAGACCTATCAGGGAATGATGAGGTCAAAATCATTTTCACAATTACACTAGGATGCTTCTTGCCTTTTCCTTCATGGTGCCATTGCACTGGTGGCAGGTCAAAGTGCTGGCACCTTTGCAGATGGTCAGACACAAGCCCAACCCATACTAGAAGCCAAGCCACTCTTTACCTCTATGCACTTGCACTTTAAAAAAAGCCAGTTCCACCTGAGAATGTCCTGATATGGCAACAAAAAAGTACTGATTTTATTAAATCTCAACCTTCTCACTACGCTGTGAGACCAAAAGGAAGTCACAGAAAGCACCTCTGCACGCTGAAGCACAATGGAGCGTTGGCACTTGTATGAGTTGACAGCTAAACTATCCACTTTGTCAGTGAGCATCATTTTTATTCAAAAGAACTCCTAGCAGACAAAATATGGTTATTCAGACCCAAGTGCCTGTCATCTTCTCAAAAAGGAAAAAAGTAAGGCTATCACAATAAACCAATGACAAAAAAATTGAGATTTCAAGTTAAAACTGGCATCTTAGAAGACTTGCATCCATCACGAAGATTCTGACAACTCTTAATTTTCTGTTAAAATCAACAGTTGCCAGGCACCATGGCTCACACCTGTAATCCCAACACTTTGGGAGGCTGAGGTAGGAGAATCATTTGAGGCCAGGAGTTTGAGAGCAACTTGGGCAACTTAGTGAGATCATGTCTCTACAAAAAATTAAAACAAAAAAAATTGGTCAGGCGTGGTGGCACCTGCCTGTAGTCCCAGCTACTTGGGAGGATCACATGAGCCCAGGAGTTAGAAGGTGCAGTGCCTCTGCATTCCAGCTTAGATCACAGAGCAAGTCCCTGCCTAAAAGAAAAAAACAACAGTGATATTAACAAATGTAGGGGTTCTCTTGAGATTGTATAACAAATGTGTCAACATCTGAAAGATCTGCAAGTCAGTGAACCAACAATTTCCAAATGGCTGGTGCATGATATTCCATGCTGGGTAAAAGATACTTTCAAAGCACAAAACAGTCCAATGGATTTTAACAGGACAGGGTAGGAAAAACCTAACTGATACAGTTTCAGATTCCACAGTGAAACTAAACTCTGAGAACCTATCACATGAGTTTTGATGTAGAATCAAAACAGAATATTCACAATAAGCTTAAAAGGCTATTAAAATCCTTCCTTTCCAACTACATAGCTGTATTGAGCTGGATTTTCTTCAAATACTTGAAACCAAACAATACATAAGAAAGACTGAATGAGAAAGTGGGCAAGAGGGACTGGGCGCGGTGGCTCACACCTGAAATACTAGCACTCTGGGAGGCCGAGCTGGGAGGATTGCTTGAGCCTAGCAGTTCCAGACCAGCCTGAGCAACACAGCAAGACCACATCTCTACAAACTGGAAATAAAAGGAAGATGAAAAGAAACAGGCAGGAGGATTAAGCCTCTCAAAGGCTGCATAGCCAAATCACAAAAACAAACAAACAAAATCAATGCCACTCTTCTCCCTTTTTTCATTTTGAAAAATAGCCATTTTCATTAAAAATATTATTTATATTAACATGCAATGTATTCATTACTGTTACTTTTAAGTGACTTAACTATCTTAACTCCTCATCAGTTTCCATTTCTAGCATGGTATACAGTCATGAATATAAACCACACCCACGGGAGCTTGTCAGGACCCTCTGAGAGCTTAGCACTGGTGTCCTGAGACCCACAGTGTGAGGGTGGCTGGCTCACATCAGCCATCAACAAAGGCGACCCCATGTACTCTCTCTGCCCGAGGCTCTTAGAAAGGGAGGGGCCCAGTTCTAACCCACAGAAAGGTAAGTGATTTCTCCAGGGGCTCCTGGCCTGTGAAAGACACAGAAGGAAAAGGCCTCCTGCTCTGGAAGGAGTGCAGAGTTGGAGCCCATGAGGAGGAACCCGGAGAACTGGGGTGGCAGAGCCAGGCCCAGGAACCCTGCCCGGAACCTGCCGGCCTCTACACTTCCCGTGCTGGTGAATACACACACCTTGCTGACCAAGAGTCCCCAGTCCACACAGCCCTATGACTCTGGATGCCATGGAACCGTTCATACAATCCCACACGTGACACACCTTGTCCCACCTGCTCCCACAGTGACCAGGAGGAGAGGCACATTTTCACTCCTTTGCACAAACAGCAAAGTGAAACACAGAGAGGAAGCCACCTGCTCTGGGTGAGTGGTAAGTGGTGGCATGTGATTCCAGGAAGGGGGAGGAGGACGAGCCTGGCCAGATGTGGACAGAGCACACCTAACAGAGCAGGACTATAATACCCGGTGAGCAGGTATTGCAAAGGCACTGTTGTGCCAGGTACAAAACTAGGGCTCTATGTGTGCTAAGCAAGAAAGCAAACATCACCAAGAGCCACACCAGGGCCAGAAGCGGCTGCTCAGGACCTGAGAAGCTGAAGGCTGATGCCCACCCTGGTGCCTCACCAAAGATACAGACCAGACAATCATGTCTGCCTGACACACATTTCTCCTTCTGTAATTAGGAGTAGAACAGAGCGACATCCAAGATTCCTTTCTGCCATGAAAAAAAAGTCTACCTAAGCAATAAACATAAAGAACTATGTATCTAAAATAAAATAACAGGTAACCATGGAAAAAATCATGATCTCTGAATATTTAATATGTGACAATGCTTTCAATAGGCAAGGCTAAGAGGTAGAAAGCACTAAGAACAGCATGAAATAAACCTCGTTAAAGACAGACACATGCAGTGGGCTCATCCATATGCGAGAACGTGCATGAGAGAGAGATGTGGTCACAACTCAGAAAGGAAGGGTCCCCCATTAACTCGGTACTCCCTGAAAAGCGAATAATAGTAACATAAATAGCATCAATTCCAGATGTATCAACCATGGAATTAGATCAGAATTAGAAAAGCAGAAATGAATACTAGAATAAAATATCAGAGAACATCTGTGTGATCTGGAAGGACGCAGGCACTCTAAAACAAGGAACAAGAACATGAACTAAAAGAAAACATTGATAGATCTGAACAAACCAAACTTTAAAACCTTGCATGAGGCCAAGCTCAGTGGCTCAGCCTGTAATCCCAGCACTTTGGGAGACCGAGGCGAGTGGATTACGTGAGCCCGCAGGTTCCATGCCAATCTGGGCAACTTGGTGAGATCTCATCTCTACAATAAAAAATAAAAAATTAGCCGGGTGTGATAGCACACACCTGTAGTTCCAGTTACTTGGAAGGCTGAGGTGGAAGGATCGCCGGAGCCCAGCAGGTAGACACTGGGGTGACCGTGAGTATGCCACTGCACTCCAGCCTGGGCGACAGAGTGAGACTCCAACTCAAAAAAAAAAAGAACCTTACATGACAAATAGACCACAAACAAATTTAGACAAGCAACTGACTGGCACGTTTGCCTCATATAAAGTTAAAAGGTAAGAAACTATCCTTTCCCGAGGTTAAAAAAAAAAAATCAAAAGTTGGCAAAAGTTCTGCCTAATAAAATAGATGAAAAAATCTTCGTATTCATAACTTCTTAGAAATGAAAAAGAAAAAAATCTAATTTTTAAATAGGCCAAGGATCTAAAAGGCTAGTTTGCTAAATATACAGACAGGATACAGACAGCTTCTCTATATCTTTTAGATGTTCAGCCTCATGTAATCACCAGATGAACAAAAAATATCATAAAAAGGAGACACCACTGGTCATCCATCAACTTGCACAAATGAAAGCTGCGAAATCTCAAGTGAAAGGCGATGATGGCCAATGCTGGGAGCCCCACAAAGGACTTCTCCATGAGGAGCTTGTTCCCTCACAGACCCGCTTGGCCTGTCCCTTCCGAGCCCAGCTTAGCCTGTCCCCCTCCAGCCCCACTTGGCTGGGGACATCTGAGCGGGCGTGGGGTGAGCTACCTCTCCTGGCTTTGCCTGAACACCCAGCTCCACCACTGAGGGTCTATAGCCGCAAGTCAGTGCCCTTGTCAGCCAGAGTTTCCAGAGTCATGGCGAAGAATCCCAGCTCCAGCTACAACAGTGATAGCCCAGAGCTGTCTGGCTAGGAAACACCCAACATTTTTACACGTTGTCTTGGAACTGCTATTCTTCAAAATGTCTCCACGAGCCTTGGGAATCCAGACTGCTGTCTTACAGAGTTGTCACAATCTTTTATACAACACTCTATACATATTGACCAAGTTATAAGTGAGCCCCTGTGAGTTACCCTCCGCTTCTCCCTCAAGTCACCAGCCTCTTTGTGTCCCAGTAATGGGCTCTGTGGGACAAAAGGGGAGTGACTAATACCCACAGCATAAGGACACCAGACAGGGCTTGCCCGATGCCTGCATTTGCTGCTCGGCCACGTCCCACTGCAGCCTTGTTGGTTTTAATCACTACCATGTCCTAGAATCCAAATACAGCAGCTAGCACAAGGCGAGTGCTAAAAAACACATACCTACCGACCTGCCTTCTGTCTCCAAGCCTTTAAGCATAACCACTTAGCATACTGCAGACTGTGATGGATTCAAAGACAAGACACAACATTATCTTCCTTCTCTCCTAGCAGGTGTTTAATAATGTAGGTTTAACGGAATGGAATAATCCATTAATAAGTTTGTCTTCCAAAACTCCCTCCATTCCACTTTCCCTCTGATCTCATTTTAGCTTCCATTCTCATCTCTTCTCTCCCTTGGGCTCTTTCTTACAGCTGTAGGAAAGTTGCAGCATTTCTCTATGCTATGCCTTTCTGCTCCATGCTAGTCTCTTCTTCTAGACCCCGAAAAATCACCTCTCCCAAAGGGAACATTGCTGCTTGGTCTGACCCTGGGTCCTCCCTGGATCCACCTTCTTTGAGGGACCAGGTCCCCCAGAACTTACAACTCTGCAGACTCGCCCAACTCAATGCCAGAATACCAAGATTCACCTGTCCTGGTGGGGTCCTCTGTCTTACCTGATATATGACCAGTCTGGGTTTACAAAAGGATAGCAGTGGCAACGAGATCATGCTAAACCACCCAAGGGGACTCAGTGACAGGCAGTGCACACAGGCTAGCACAGAGTCCTCATTGATGGTGTGAGCATAACAGTGAGTTTAAGAACAGGAAAGCCACAACCAGACACGTAACTCCACTGCTCACGATCATCAAGATCATTTCCACCCGTTCTTTTTCTTTTCTCTTCTTTTTTTTTTTTTGAGTTGGCGTCTCACTCTTGCCTGGGCTGGAGTGCAGTGGCATGCTCACGGCCACCCCAGCATTGACCTGCTGGGCTCCAGCGATCCTTCCGCCTCAGCCTTCCAAGTAGCTGGAACTACAGGTGTGCGCTACCACGCCCGGCTAATTTTTGATTTATTGTAGAGATGAGGTCTCGCCAAGTTGCCCAGGCTGTTCTTGAATCCGTGAGCTTAGGCAATTCCCTCACCTTGGCCTCCCAAAGTGCTGGGATGACAGGCTTGAGCCACTACACCCGGCCCATTTCTACCTTTTCTTTCCCTATGTAAAGTTCCAAAAAGAGGACTAAGGGAACCTTTATATGTTAACCCAACAGTTTCTAAAATGTTTTATTCTAATTTATTTACATAAGAAATTTGCATTGAAACAGATAAAAATGTAAAAATTGGGGACTTGAACGTCAAGAATGAGCCTGTAATCCCAGCACTTTGGGAGACCGAGGTGAGAGGACTGCAGCTCAGTCAGGGGTTCAAGAACAGTCTGAGAAACTTGGTGAGACCCTGTGTCTACAATAAATCAAAATAAAAAAATAAGCTGGAGCTTGGTAATGTGTACCTGTAGTTCCAGCTACTTGGAAGGCTGAGGCGGAAGGATAGCCTGAGCCCAGCAGGACGAGGCTGTAGTGGCGGTAAGCATGCCACTGCACTACAGCCTGGGTGACAGAGTGAGACTCCAACTCAAAAAAGAATCTTCAGCAGTGAAATCCATTCATAGGGCAAGAACACTCCCTCTAGGTGAGCCTGGCTTGATGGGGGTAGGTGCTTGCAACGGGGAAGGGGTTCACCTGCAGGGAATCTTCACCCTCTCCAACAAGGCTTGAAGCTAACCAAAAGTTAAAACACACCATGCTGAGCATTTTCTGCCTTTCATTCCCTCATTAACTCCACAGGTACTCATCAATACCTATGACTGAAACATTCCTTAATTCTATAAATATGTTCTGGGCACCCACAACAGGGGAGGGACTAATCTGGAACTCGATACAACTGGGAACAAATAAAAGTGTTCACGAATGTCTACTGCAATGTGAGAGGAAAGGGAAATCAACATGAAATGTAGAGACAGTCAGGATGACTTGCGCTATGGGAAATTAAAGCCAGGAAGGTAGAATAGGAGCCCCAAGGTAGAGGCAGGGGATGGGACTCACATTCCATATGGAGGTCAGGAAAGGTCTGAAGGGACAAAAAAAAAAAAAAATGGCAGCAACCCAGTGAGAAAATGACCGGAGACCAGATCATGCAGCTTTGGGTAGGCCAGCACCCAAAAAGGGATATGGGACAAGCCGTGGAGGGCATTAACCAAAGACGATCAAGCAACAATCACTCACACAATATCACTAACTCACAAACACCTCTGCTCCCAGAGTGCTTTGTGGTGGGTCAATTCAAGATTGTGGAGACCCCAAGACTCTTGGCTGTGGCCACCCTGCACCCTCACTGCATCATTTCCTCAGTGAGATGCCTTCCAGGAAAGAAGTTGACTCTCCCAAACTAGGCGCTGTTGAACATGTGCTCAGGGATGGGGGATAAGGCGCAAGATATTTCACAACAGCACCCCATCAGCCCCACGTGTGTCCCTGCCCAGCACAGGCGGCATGATGGCACCCCCACCCGACGTCACAGGGCAGCCACCTCTACGCTCCTATCTATCTGCATGCTCACCCTTGTCACAGATAGTCACCTCACGCTCAATCTGCCCAAGAGTGCTAAGCCAAACTTCAAAAAGACACCCCTAAAACACTTGAATTTTTATCCCTAGATATTGAATTTCTCCCTTCCTCTCTTTCTAGTTTTTCCACTGAGTGCTTTTCTTTTATCAAAAAATAATTGTTAATCCCCTTGAAGGGTCCGTCCTTCCATCCTTCCTTCCTTCCTTCAAGTCAAGGCCTTACTCTGTTGTTCAGCTGGAATGCAGCACCCTCAACCTCCTCGACTTAAGCCATCCTCCTGCTTCAGCCTTCCAAGTAGCTGGGACTACAGGTGCACACCACCATGTCCAACTATTACTGTTTTCATTTTTTGTAGAGATGGGGTCTCACTAGGCCTAGGCTGGTCCCCTTGGGGGATTGCCTAGGCTGGTCCCCTTGGGGAATTCATATCACGTCAACATGGTTCTAAGTGTTAATGAACGAATGAGAGCCTCACAACAACCACTTAATGCACTTCCGTTATTGTCTTCATGCTGTGGGCAAGGAAACTGAGGCACAGAGAGACCTGCAATAGAGCTGAGATTTGAACTCGCATCTGCCCAACTCTGGAGACCACAGGCTTTACCTTTGAAACTCTCCAAAATAACCAAATAAATAAATAAAGATAGCTTTAATCTTCACAAACAGGTCACTGGATCAGCTGTAGCACTGACTAATGTTTACACAGCATTGAAGAGTAGACAGAGTACTTTTATATCCCCTGACTCACATTTTCCCCACAACAGCCCGTGAGCAGGGCCAGTTGGGCTTCACCGCCCACTTCACAGTCTGGAGAATAGAGCCCAGAGACAGTGAGGCCTTCTGAGGTCCTCCCTGCTGCTCCGTCTCATGGAGTCAGCTCCCATCCCTAACTTCAACCTGATTCCTGGCCAAAATATCCCTCATTCCAGGGGTATGGGTACAAATGAGAGCCTTTCCATGTCTACATTGGACATTCGAAGGTATAAGATTATGGAATACTACAGAGTGAAAGGGAAGAAAGAAGGTACCATTCCCTCAAAAACACCTCAAGTCTAATCCAGGAAACTCTATTAGCACTTATCTCCTGCAAATACTTGTTTGGAGGAGAGCAATCCCCTCACCCCACTTTGTGTGTGTAGACCCCCGGGTTGGCTGTGCTCAGCAGTGGGACTTGTGACCATCTAAACACCAGACAACCAGGGAGGAGTCGACGGCCACCCTCTTGAGAGCCCCAGTCTTCCCTCCCATGTGGCCATGACTGTCCACAACTTCTCCATCCCTGGTTGACCCATGGGCCTGGTGGCAGGTGTCTATCTATGTGTGAGTGTCCAGCACCTCACAGTCGGCACCTGACCCACACTGGCCACAGTGAGCCAACCGGAGAAGGGGTGAGGATGACGGGAAGCCGGCCTGTCACTCTCTGCCTGGGCCAGGTCCCCACCCCATTCTCTGGAATGGAGCTCGTCATATTCCTCAGCAGCACTTGGGGTCAGCCAATGTCCCGCAACTGATGAGGACCATGTGGGCTTGGCAAAGCACAGCACTGTCCCTGCTCTGGCTGCAAGGACACGGAGTCAGAAGCTGCCACTTAGTCGTCCCCCACTGCAGTGGGCCAGGCGACCAGAAGCATCCAGAGAGCAACATTCCATTCATCTGCATAAAATTGTCAGAAACAACTCCACAATTTGAAAAATCTCAAGATCATGGTTACTGCATAACAAAAACCTGGATTTAAGCTTGGCTCCACGACTCGACACAATTTACAAAATCAAAATCAGCCAGCAAAATCGACTAACACAACCCAGACATCCCTGGCATGCAGAAACCTCAAATTCTGACAACCCAGACCTTTGAGAAACATCTGGGAGGGGTCCAAGCTGTTTCTCCAGCCACAGATTCAGAAAACAGGAAGAATTTCAGTTAAAATCCACGATTAGAGTCTGAGTGGAGGCGGCTGAGAAAGACAGTGTATTGGCACCGACAACAGAATTTAGAGAAAGGAAAGAGCCGCTTTCCACTGGATAACCACCATCAACCAGATGGGGCAAGTCTGGGAATTTGGCCTGAGCACCTTCTCCCACTTCTTGGGCTTCTGGAAGATTCTGCCATGTTATCTCCGTTCAGGATGGGGCAAGTCTGATGGGAGGGCTGAGCTTAGTGCCAGGGAAGGAGTCAGTACAGGGGTAGGGCTGGGGCTGACCTCAGGAGGGAGACTTCCCAGCTCTAATTGTTCTGGAAAGAAGTCTGGAAGTAACAACTGAGCTATTGCACATGGATGCACCAGAGAAGAATGGATCGACAAGCCATGTGTGTACCTGCACAATTCCATCAGGATTTCCACACAACTCACAATCCCTGTGCATCTACTGTGTTCTAGGCCCGTTGCTGAGATTTGGGACACCCAAGAGAGAGCAGACAGCATGACGGGAGCAATCAGCCCAGGGGAGCAGAAAGATCTGTAAACAAGTAATCAGAACACAGTGAGCTCTTTGCTCTTCTGACAAGGTCCGAGTTCCCTGCCACACCTCCTCCCAGAATTAAGGATCCCTCCTCTGTGCTCCCCAGGTGCCTGTAAATACGTCTGTGAAAGCACTCATCACGCCAGATCCTGTGCACACTTCCTACTCCTCCCCACCAGGCTGAGTCCTGCAGGGCTGTGGTCACCACAGGCATTGTAACACACTCGCTCAGTAAATGCCTCGGTAAATGCCTGCTGGTGAATGGAAGTGCTGTAGGACAAGCACAATGCTCGAGGACAGAGATGTCTGCCCTGTGCCAGGAGCGCCATTCAACAAAACAGAGCCCAGCCCCTCATGCTTCCTGGGTTTCAGCTAGGGGCAGGGAACCACTACCCTCTAGCAAGTGTCCAGATGGGAAGCTACTCACTCCTGTCAACAGTCCTGGAGGGACAAGGGCAGGTGCTGGGAGACCCGATGGCCAGGCAGCAACACACCTTCCTGAGGACCTGGCATCTAACTGAAATCTAGAGGACAGGAACTGGCCTAGGAAGCACAGTCCAGCAAAAGGCCAAGAATGAGCCCTGCAGAGCTGGCCACTTAGAGCACCTCAGGGAGTCGACCACACAGGGAGGGCACAGCCTCAAAAAGGCCACCAGGAAGGAGGCAGGGCAGATCCATCCTGCTGGATGGTTCACAGTTTCCCAGAGCAGTTAGCACAAACAGTAGAGAAGAGGGTGGGGCAAACAGGAATGTGGTCCTCGAAGACATTCTAGCCTATGGAGGTAAAGGGTCCAATCCAAAAAAATCGAGTTAGGAGGAGGGATGGAAGGTCCCTCTCCAGGCCAGGCGATGGAGACAGGGGCCTGTCTCCAGGAAGGCAGCCAGCAAGAGCAGAACAGCAGGCAGTGCTGGGGGGCTGAAGCTTGGCTGGGAGCTGATGAGTGGATCTGGGTCCCAGGTGTCAGCAAGGATGAGATGGCTGCCTGCTTCAAGGCAGAGGTGGCGATGCCGGATTCCCCCACTTCTTCAGAGGCAAGTAGGACCTTAGTTCGCTACTTGCATTAAGTTGGGAAAGTGCTAGGGGAGGGAGGGGCATATCTCATCAACAAGGGTACCTGCATAATCAATGTTTACATACCTAACCCTGAATTGTACACCACATCTTTATAATAAAAAAGAAAAGAAAACCAAAGCCTTTGTGCTGCCGCATCCTTGAGCAACTTGCATTAAGTTGGGAAAGTGCTAGGGGAGGGAGGAGCATATCTCATCAACAAAAGTACCTGCATAATTAATGTTTATATACCTAACCCTGAATTGTACACCACATCTTTATAATAAAAAAGAAAAGAAAACCAAAGCCTTTGTGCTGCAGCATCCTTAAGAAATCCGATGTGTCCCTCGTGACATTTCCTCTTGTGTCCATGCATAGCCAGGACTCTTGTGTGTCTTCCTAACTCATTTCAGACCCTGCCTTTGAGCCACAAGCCTCTGCGCATATACAGTCCCACCCACACCACCCAGCCTGCCTGGCAGCCACACTGCCTCCCGGCCCCACAGCTCTCATGCTAGTGGCTTGTCTCAGCCCCCTCAGCCTCCACCTTGATGCTTCCTGTCCACGGGCTGCATTGCTCTCAACCTGTCCACGGGCTGCATTGCTCTCAACAGACCGCTGCTACTCTGGGAGGCAGGTTGGGGATCTTCCTGGAACATCTTCACAGGCTCTAGCACACACATGATCTTACTTGGATAAGACAATGAGAAAGAGCGTTTCTAAAACACTCCTGAAACATAGACTTTTGTTCATTTTTTAAAAGCATCTATTGTTTATTAGCATAACTACAACAGTGACATGCATAAACATGATGCCTCAGTCAGTCTGGGCTACCATAAAAAAGCATCAGACACTGGGTGGCTTACGAACAGTAGGCATTTATTTCTCACAGTTCTGGAGGCTGGAAGGCCAAGATCAAGCCACCAGCAGATCTGGCGTCTAGTGAGGGCCACTTCCCAGTTCATAGATGACACTTGTCCCTGTGTCCTCACGTAGCAGAAGGGGGTGAGGGAGCTCTCTCGAGTCCCTTCTATACGGACACTAATCCCGTTCATGAAGGCTCCACCCTCATGAACCAATTACCCTCTAAAGGACCCACCTCCAAATACCATCACCTCAGGGGTTTGAACCTCAACATATGAATCTTGAGGGGACACAGACATCCAGACCTTATCATATGCTATTCACTAAGTACTCTCACAGCATGAGTTTACATTCCACCACAGGGGGCAGTTCTACAAAACTACCCCACAGGAAGAAGACAGCCCACATTTCTCCAATATGGGGAGCCAGGAAAACTTCTCAGCCCCTCAGAGCGCACGTCGCCCAGGGGCACAACACCCACCTCATCAGAAAACCAGCCTGCACCGGAAACGAGGTAGGCCTCTCTTCTCCCCAAATCAGAATGTCTGCACCTCCCACAGTGCCCACCATTGCTGCTTCCTCCCCAACTCCTCCACTGACCTCCAAGCGTGGGGATCCCTCCTCGGGAACCCGAGTCTGCACGCCTCCCTGAAAGGCAGCAATTCTCCCTCCTCCAGAACGCAAAGTCCTCCTTCCCAGGGTTCTGCTCCTGGCTCTTTCTCCTGATAATGAGGCTCTTGCTGAGAACTCACTGGCCACACTGCTTCTGGAGCCTGCCACGTTCTCAGCCTCTTCCAGTTCCCTCAGCAAAATGCAGCCACGTGCTTCAAGAATACACTTGCCACCACCCGGCCACAAAGAATGGACCCAGGGCCCATGGGACAGTTCACACTGAAGTCTACCAGCCCGGAGGGCTTTAAGTGAAAGAGCTTCACCTTATGAGGCAGATATGAGGAGAACAAGGAAAACACACACATGCAGGCTGGAAAGGAGAGCATGACAGAAGGGGCCAGGACTCTTACACACCACCCTCTAGAATTCAGCTCAGGGCTACTCTTTGCATGGAGACAACCCAAACTAGCACCGTCTGATGGGGCTTGTACACTGCTCACCAACACGGAGTCAGCAGTCTTGCTGGCCCCCAACCTGGTCCTTGCATGTTCACCCTCCCCTGGTTCCCGACTCTGTGCCAAGGAGTCAGCAACTTCATGCCTATTTTATGGTTGAGAAAACAGGTCCACATAGAAGCCTGATGTCCAGAGTGGTCCAGGGTATGAGCAGTACAGCCAAGACTTGAGCCCGTGGCCTGATCTCTTTCTACTGCCAATGTGCCCCCTTAACCAGGCCATCCCAGCTGAGAGGCCCAGAGCTGCAGGATGGGACACACAGGGAGCAGGGGCCTCAGGGCCCACAACGCCTGCGCCCTTGCTTCCTGTGGACGGGAACCAGTCGACACAGGTCGTGGTGGCAACAACATGACCCCACTGGGCAACATGAGCTGTGGGGGATGGAGGAGAAAGAGAGGGATGAGCCAGACCCCAGAGGAGAGGGGAAGGTCATCTAAGGGGACACCTATTAATTAACGCTTTCCTTCAAGAGAAGAAGTACATGGATCCAAAAAGTAACCTCCACAGGTCTAGAATTTACTCTGCCTGGGAGGTAAACCAGAGCTACACTGGGTTTCTTGTAATAAAGGTACATCAACCAAACAGGACAGGCTATAATGCCACATGAAGACAGCCGCTTGTAGCCAGGCGTGGTGGCGTGCGTCTGTAGTTCCAGCTGCTTGGAAGGCCGAAGCGGAAAGATCACCTGAGCCCAGCAAGTCGAGGCTGAAGTGGCCATGAGCATGTCACTATACTCCAGCCTGGACGACAAGAGTGAGGCTCCAACTCAAAAAAAAAAAAAAAAAAAAGACAGCCGCTTGCAGTCCCGCTGCCTATCTGTGTTGAGTACATGAGAGGTCCCCCAGGCCAAGGTGGGCTTTGAATCCAGGGGATGGCCCTCCTGGGAGCTCACTGACACACCAAAGCAGAATGCCAGAGAGTTCAGAGAGGAGGTGGAAAGGTGTGGATACCTACGCACACCGAACAATGGACCACGGGGCCATCACACTATGTCTCATTCTTGTGAGTGACTGGATGGTGCCAGATGAGTGCGTAATTAAAACTGTTATCTGGAACAAGCATGTCTTACTGCCTCTTCCCTAATCACGAGGTGACATACCGCAAGATAAGCCTGTTGAACACGTTGTTCACGCAGAACACTATCTGTGCCCTCTTTTCTCTTTCAAGAACAAAAGCAGCTCCCATGGGCACACAGACTTTCTCTCTCTCTCTCTCTCTCAAGATAAGATAGTGAACACCACAGAGCAGTCAAACTCTACAAAGTACCCTGAACAGGATGGATGCTCTCATGTGTACCTTCACAACGAGGAATATCTGTGTGCTCAGGCAAATGAATCCACTCAGACACACACATATACACATGCACACACATGCAATCACACGATCACACATGCATGCACCCTCATGCACTCACATGTATAAACATATGCATGCATGCACCACACACACATACACAGCCACACATATGTGTACCCTCACACACTAATGCACACACACACTCACATGCAGGCACACAAGCACACACAACCACATACACACCTACACCACTCTGACAGTCCCCCTCGGCCCTCCCTAACATTTCACATGTCACACATTTCAAATACCACAAAACAGAGTTCATCTGGAACCAGAGGATCAATCTGGATCCCTTTCTGGCCTCTGTGAGTCTGTCAGAACAGAGGAGGGAGAGACACAAGCCCCCACCACAGGAAGGCACCAAGACAATGAACATACTCCTGCTACAGAAGACAGACCAGCTCCCTGCTGTCCAAGATGCAACACACATTTCAGAGCCCGGAAGCCAGGGGCAGGGCTTTCTTCGAACTGGTCTATTTCATTGGTTCCATTTACTTTTAAAATAATAAATAATAGCCAGGCACGGTGGCTTAAGTCTGTAATTCCAGCACTTTGGGAGGCAGAACCAAGAGGATTGCCTGAGTCTACAGGTTCAAGACCAGCCTGGGCAACATAATAAGACTTCATCTCTACAATAAATCAAAAGAATTAGCTGGATGTTGTGGCGTACGCCTGTTGTTCCAGCTACTTGGAAGGCTTAAGCGGAAGGATCACTTGAGCCCAGCAGGTTGAGGCTGGGTGACAGAGTGAAACTCTGACTCAAAAAAAAAAAAAAGGAAAATACTACTTTTAGCAGGGCTCGGTGGCTCAGCCTGTAATCCCACGCCTTTGGGAGGCTGACGTGAGTGGATTGCCCGAGCCCATGGGTTCGAGACTCACCTGGGTCACTTGGCGAGACCTCATCTCTACAATAAATCAAAATGAGCCGGGCGTGGTAGCGTGCACCTGTAGTTTCAGCTACTTGGAAGGTTGAGGTGGAAGGATCGCCAGAGCCCAGCAGGTTGAGGCTGTGGTGGCCGGGAGTGGCCACTGCACTCCAGTCTGGGTGACAGAGTGAGACTCCAACTCAAAAAAAAACAAAACAAAACCAAAATAAAATAAAAATAAATACTACTTTTAGGTGGTAACTGCAGAATATTAAAGTACTAAAAAGGATATATGAGCTGGGCGTGGTGGTTCATGCCTGTAATCCCAGCACTTTGGGAGGCAGAGGCGAGAGGAATGCTTGAGCTCAGGAGTTCGAGACCAGCCTGGGGGACTTGGCCAGACCTCATCTCTACCAAGAATCAAAAAAGTTAGCCAGGCATGGTGGCACACACCTGTGGTTCCAGCTACTTAGAAGGCTGAGGCAGAAGGATTGCCTGAATCCAACAATTCAAAATTGTGGTGTTCATGACTGTGCCACTGCACTCCAACTTGACAACAGAGTGAGACTCCAACTCAAGGGGAGAAAAAGGATATATGAGACGGTTCCTCAGTAAACCCAGTCCTCATTTATATAAAGAGAAGGAGACATTAATCTTCAAGCAGGGTAAGCAGTATGGTGAAACCCAGGAGAGTGTTGGATGTCTTGGGAAAAAAGCTGCTAGACCAAGATCCCCTGGGCCCAAGACACCTATGGTGCTGGCCATGTGGAATCGCCCATGGCCTGTTTGTGGGGGCATTCGGGGGACACACCCCACATACCAACAACAAGGCTAAGGCACACAGAGCTGGCTGTGTGCTGCCCTCACAACAGTCCTCGGGGAAACACCATTACACCCCACGTCTCAGACTCAGAGTAGGAGGCTGTACCCTTGAAGGGTCAGGGCCAGGACACAAGCCTAGCTCTGGCTGGCCGTCTTTACTCCTAAATCAGACTTGTCCCCACATAGCACATGACACAGAGGCACTGGTTCTCAGGGAAGCCTCGGATGTAAGCTTTTACCTGAGACATCGTTGCAGGGTGGGGAAGCTGAGAACAAACACACGGTGCCCCTGTTGGTGCCACACAGCTCTCCCTACCGGCCCAGCATCTCAGTGGGCACAGGACCAGGGCTCTCTGGACTGCACTGGCTCCGTGACTCCACATTCAACCGTGACCTTCCCTGTCCTTCTTTTCACACTTGCGAGTCATACTTAAGGCCAAGACTTTAACATATACACACCTCTATGAAAATGGGATTGAAAACTGGAGAGACTTCTCAGGTCCCCCATCCTGGCTGTGTTCCCGGAGGGGTCCAGGACTCCTGTCTGACTCCACAAAGTGAGACACAGAGAAGCTGTTGTCTTGGCCCACAGACATCTTGGGGATAGCCTGAAGAAGATGACAGTCCAAGGGCGTCGGTGCTATTTCTTATCACCTCAGGTCTGCAGGCTACAAACGGAAAGGGTCACGACGCTGCTGCTGACACTTCCCGCCTGAACTGGACAAGCTGTGCAGGTGAATGACTCAGGGATGGGCCACAGTTCTCATAGGTAACAGAGATGTCATCCAGGGCAGCACCATTTGTAAATACTGGCTTAAAAATTTTTGACTCCCATGACATCACACCAGCTTGCTCAGAGTAGATCGTGGGCCCTGCTGTCCACCCTGGAAGCAGATCCAATTAATCCCTCAGATGGCTCCAAGGCCTCTGGCTTCTGGTTGGATTTATCCATGGGGTAGTCTCAGGGGAGGTCACAGAAACAGAGGACAATGAGGTCACCTTCCTCGCAAAGTCACCTCTGCTGGCCAGCTAGAAGTCCTTGTCCTCCTCAGACCCATCACCCCAGCTCCCTCCCTCTTCCCTTTAGGCCTAGGGGTGGTAACAGGTCAGCTACTCCTTAGCCTGGTTCCTATGGGTGCCCACACCCAGGACTCTGCCCATGCAGGGAGGGCCTGCACCACCCACACGGTGCCACAGAGGAAAAAGTTAACCTCACAGTCAATTACTGCTCCCACCCAGTCACCAGGACAGACAGCCATGCCCAGGGGATGCAGAGATGCACCTGGCCAGCTCACCCGAGGAGCACAGCAGGGTAGCTACCTCCTCTGAGCTCTACACATGCTCATGAGTTCACTGGGACAGAGGAGAGGTGGCTGAGCAATGTTCAAGAAACACAACCTTGGGGCCTTCTCAGTTCCTGAAGACTAAACTCATACTGTGTAAGGGAGGAGGTGCCTCAGATGCCACCACCCTGGCTGTGTCCCGGCAGAAGGTGGAGAGGTCAAGAGCACTGGTGGCCAGGCAAAGGCCTCAAGGGCACCAACTCAAAAATGACACAGGGGGTCAGGTAGAGAGGTGGATGTCCCATGGGCCTGAGGCAGGGGAGTCACAGGAAATCAGAGCAGGGAGGGACAGGCAGCCTATGAATGGTGTGCCCACTTCTTACCAAGCACATTCTTCAGCACGAACTGCCCAAGGGGCCATGTCAGAGGAGAAGACACCCCCTAAAGAATCCCAAGAGACAGGTCAAGGTGCCCGGTTACATCCTCAATGCATTAAGGCTTGACTGTTGCGCATCCTTCCATCACAGCCACCCTCCTCCAAAACAGTCATCAGGGACCACCTGCTGGGGGTCTGCAGGGAGGAAGGAGCCAAGGGGAAGTCCCAACACCACCAGAAGCCCACAGACCAAGACTCTGTGAATTTTCCACAGAGGAAATCCAAATCCTATGTTGGAACAGTACCAAACAGCAGCCCCAGAACCCTCTAAGCGCCCAGTCCCTCAACAGTCCCCCGGTGTGTGGTATACCCCATGGCCCGCCCAGCACTACCCCTGCCTTGATTCTAGTGTTCAAGGGAAACAAGGGATGTTGCAGACACGTCTAACGCAGATTTATTAACATGCAGCCGCAAAAGAATTAGCAAGTTTCGTTACAATATAAGCATCGAGTAGCCAAGCTGATGACTGTGTTTAATGACAGGATCTGAAAGAGGCCATACCAAAATGCACCCTAATTCTAGAGACAGAAACGTTTCATTTGCAAATGTTGGTAAGGGACTTGGAAGTCAAATGGAATAAACTGTGTTACACTATAGAAGAGACCACAGGATAAACCGTGAATTACTAATTGCTGCCTCTTTCCCCATCAGGGTAGCTTCGCTCTTTCTGGGAAAAAAATGTGTTTGTGAGCACATATCTGTGTAAATACAGTTGGTTTTTTCTAAGTGAGGGTAGGGGATAAATACAGGGTAAGCAGGGGAATTCCATGATTTGAGTTTTGGAAACTCCCGGGGGGGGGGGGAAATGTTTTCTTTTTGTTTGTTTTGCTTCGGATTAATCAGCAAGAGAATTATAAACATGGACTTACCTCGGCATGAGATACCTTGACCGTCGATAATTTGTTTGCAGACTCCACAGACTTTGGATTTTTTAAAGGCCTTGTTCTTAAAACTGTGCAGATTCGAAGTTAATTCTTCTGGCTGAAAAAAGTGAAGGAAGAAATTGTCAGTGCTTCAATTCACAGCTTGTTTCTTTTTCATTTTCCCTTTTGGGAGACAAAAAAAAATCTATTGGGGTTTGTAAAAACTAAAACAGGAACTGGACCACGGAAACAGAGAACAAGAATCTATCCTCGTGATGCTGAAATTCCCAGGGCAAGCACGAGGGCCCTATCAGCATTCTCAACAAATCCACCAAAGTCCTTGATGGGTGTTCGCTCTTCCCCAACTTGTCAACCCGGCCATGGAGTGCCTCAGGAGCACACCTATCAACACTGCTAGGTGACAATGCTCTCCCTTGCAGACTTGAAGCATACAACCACTTGCTTCCATACAGTAGGACAAACTACTGCACATACACTTCCAGAGTCTTGATCCTTTTTCGCCTAGAAGAAATGATTGGCAAAAGAGCGCCATTATGTTCAGAGAAAGTTGACTGGCTTTACTGGTTCAAAGGTGTCCCAGAATTTAGTTCCTGAGCCTCTCTGAGCAATCCTCCAGAGAGACAGTCAGTACTGTCCAGCCTATGATCCACATGTAGTTCCTCCTTAAACAAGTTATGAGCATTGGTACTAGGAAGAAATTAACCACTCATCTACCACATTCAAGTTTGTAGAGTCAAGCTTACAGCTATAGCTGATAACCCTATAAGAATTCAATTTGCTTTTAGAAATCAAATACCAGGCCGGCTTCAATGGCTCAGCCTGTAATCCCAGCACTTTGGGAGGCCGAGGTGAGTGGATTGCCTGAGCCCACGGGTTCAAGACCAGCCTGAGCAACTTGGCGAAACTTCGTCTCTGCAATAAATAAAAAATTATCCAGGTGTGGTAGCACGCGCCTGTAGTTTCAGCTACTTGGAAGGTTGAGGCGAAGGACCCACCAGAACCCAGCGGGTCGATGCTGTGGTGGTCATGAGCGTGCCATTGCACTCCAGCCTGGGCGACAGAATGAGACTCCGACTAAAAGAAAACCCCAAAAAACAAAAAAGATATCAAATACCAATCATGACAGCTATTTTCTGATATATGACCGTGTATTCCATCAGTACCTAATATCTATATGCATGTACTGAGGTCATGACCCACCAGAATAATTAAAATTTACCAAGAAGATGACATGGTATTGAGAGTGTAGGCCAAATGGTACAACTCTTTTGGACGCCTTTTGACAATTTCTTTGTAAACTCAAACATATGCCTATCTTTTGACACAGCAATTCCACTCCCACGTACACTCAAAAGAAACAAATATCCACATCCATAAAAGACTGGTGCAACAATGGTCACAGCAGCCTTATTTAACATTCCCAAAAGAAATAACCCAAATGTCCATCATGAGGAGAATGAACAAAAATAAGTATAGTATCTTCTTACAATGAAATTCTGTTCAGGAACACATGAGCAAAGACTACTAACACACACAGCCACACAGATGGCCACTAAAAGCATCACACTGATGGAAGGAAGTCAGACACAGGAGCATGCGATGAGAGATTCTACTTACAGAATATTCACGAACAGCCAAACTAGGCTATGTTAATATTGATAGAAGTAATAATGGTTATCTCTGGGGCACATGCAGTGATTGCAAAGGGTATGGGGAACCGTTCTGGACAAAGCAAGTGTTTGACTTCACACTCTGCGTTGTGGTTACACAGGACTACATATATTTAAAGTCATTAAGTTGTACACTTAAGATTTTTACATTTTACTATCTAAAGACCTATAGGAAAAATAAAAACATTTTTTTTTTTGAGTTGGAGTCTCACTCTGTCGCCCAGACTGGAGTGCAGTGGCTGCTCCCAGCCACCGCAGCCTCAACGTGCTGGGCTCCGGCGATCCTTCTGCCTCAGCCTTCCAAGTAGCTGGAACTACAGGCGCACGCTACCATGCCCGGCTAATTTTTTGATTTTTATTGTAGAGATGAGGTCTCGCCAAGCTGCCCAGGCGGTCTCGAACCCGCGAGCTCAGGCAATCCACTCACCTCAGCTTCCCAAAGCACGGGATTACTGGCTGAGCCACCGAGCCCAGCTAACATATTTTTTTAATTAAAGAGACAACCCTGGCAAGATGCTGGGAACAGAGTTTTAAAGACATGGTAAAACAAATATAATGAGATAGCATGGTTGTTTCTTAAAAAAAAAAATCAACTTCCACTTCTGATTCAGAGCAGTACCAAGGACTGGATTTATCCTCGCATCTGAAATAACCCAAAAAAATGTACATATGTGAAAACAACAGCTTTCAAGACACATCAGGACACGAAGAATAGTGATACTTAGAGACAAGAAAAAAAAAGAGGTGAACTAATAGAGATTGCCCCCAGGTTATTATACTGAGTGAGTTTCCAGGTTATAGAGAAGGAAGAGAGAACCCTGGCTGAGCCCAGTGTACTGCCTGTGTTAAGAGGAAGGAGTTAAGTCCAGGAAGAGGCCGGGCTCGGTGGCTCAGCCTGTAATCCAAGCACTTTGGAAGGCAGAGACAAGGGGACTGCCTGAGCCCACAGGTTCAAGACCAGCCTGAGCAACTTGATGAGACCTCATTTCTACAGTAAATCAAAAACTAGCTGGGCGTGGTAGCGCGCGCCTGTAGTTCTGGCTACTTGGAAGACTGAGGCAGAAGGATCGCCGGAGCCCAGCAGGTAGAGGCTGCGGTGGCCAGGAGCATGCCACTGCACTCCAGGAATAAAACTCCAACTCAAAAAAAAAAAAAGAATCCAGAAAGAAGAAGGCAGCAAGGGTTTTCCAGACAGTACCACAGAGCGGAGAACTGTATGGAATGGTTAAGATCTGCTTGTAGGCTGCGTGCGTTGGCTCACGCCTGTACACCCAGCACTCTGAGAAGCCAGGGTGGATGGAAGGATCATTTGAGGTCAGGAGTTTGAGACTAACCTAGGTAACACAGTAAAACCCCATCTCTACAAAAAATCAAAAAATTAGCCAGGTGTAGTGATGTACACCTGTAGTCCTAACTACTCTGGAGGCTGAGGCAGGAGGATCACTTAAGCCCAGGAGTTCAGGGCTGCAGTGAGCCATGATCACACCACTATACTCCAGCCTAAGCAACAGAGCAAGACTCTGTCTCTTGAAAACAATGATAATAAAAATAAAGCTCTGCCTGCAGAAGGTCTCTCTCAAGCTGTGTACCGATGAGCGTAAGCATGTGTGTGTGCTTGCCATGTATGTGTATAAAGGCTAGAAAAAGGGCACCAAGACAGGATTAGAGAAACAGTGCCCAACTTCACACAGAGCTGGAAATAGTGCTTGTTCTCATAGCCAAACCAAGAAACCTCAAAATCAGAGTATTTCATAGAAAGCACAGAAGGGTCTTACCTTACTGGGGGGAAGGATTTAGCTTTAGACTGAACACTGTTCCTGTCCTATTCACTCAATCTGAAAATCACTATCACAAAAGAATCAAACTGTTATCAAGTAACTTAACTGTGTCCTAGAACAAAACTCAAGATTACCTGTGGGAATATAAAAATAACCAGCATCCACCAAGGTAAAATTCTCAATAACTAAAAATTATCAGGCACTCAAAGAGACAAGAAAACAAAACCTCTAATGAGAAAACACAATCAACTGAAACTGACCCAGGACTAACAGAGATTTTAGAATTAGCGGACAAAGATATTATGAGGATTATTATAACTACTCCATATTTTGAAAAGTAGAGACCTGGAAGCTAAAAAGAGACCCAAATCAAACAGACGAAGAAGAAAATGTAAAAATACGCAGCAAAAAAATACGCTGGAGAGATGACTAGCAGATTAGACACTGCAGAAGAAGAGATGAATGAACTTGAAGATAACACAATACAAACATCCGAGAATAAAGCAGAGAGAAGAGAAAACCTAAATAAATAAACAGCATCAGTAAGAGGCAGGAGAACTCTAAACAAGGTGACACACACATAATGGAGAAGCGGAAGGAGAGGAAAAGCAAGGAAAGACGGAGACTTTAAGAAATAATTGCTAAAACTTTTTCAGAATAACAGGAAAACTGGAAACCCACATATCCAGGAAACTCAATGAATCTCTGGCACAAGAAATATGACAGAAACCACACCAAATCTCACTCTACTCAAATTGCTTAAAGCCAGTAAAAAAGAGAAAAATCTTAAAAACAGCCAGGGGAAAAAAAAGACACATTACAGGCAGAAGACTCATCATTAGGGTTAACAGCAGACTTCTCACTTTTTAAAAAATAATGCAAGTAAAAACAGTGGCCCAATATAAAAGAATTGTCACATGACATGTTTTTAATAAAGGGCAAAGGCTAGAAACACTAAACTATGCTGGCATTAATCAAAGAAAAGTTAGAGTATCTATATCAGACAGTTTAGGCTTCAGATCAAAGAACACTGCTGAGTCTATAGATAGTCTCATTTTTAGTGATAAAAAGACTGATCAATTAAGAAGTGATAACAATCTTAAACATATAAGCACCTAATAACAAGACTGATAGAACTGCAAAGAGAAACAGACTAATGCATAAACATAGTAAGAAATTTCATTACTCTTTTTTTTTTTTTTACTGTTAACTTTATTCTTTTCCTCTTCTTCTTTTTTTTTAAATTAATCAATATTTTTTATTATGGTTTTGTGGGGTACAGTTAAGGGTTAGGTGTACAGTTACGTTTCATTCATTCATTCATATTATCAGGCACCCTGTTGATAAGAAGTGTTTTCCAATCCCCAGACAGATTTGCTACTGTTAATCCCATCCCCCCCCATAGTTTCCCAGTACCGTCATTGGATGTTCAAGGTCCATTATATGAGTGAGAACATGTGATACTCGGATCTTTGTTTCTGTGAGAGGTCACTCAGTATTATAGACTCTAGTTCCATCCAGGTTGCTGTGAAATTCATGATTTTGTTTTGTTTTTTTTTTATGGCTGCGTAGTATTCCATCGTGTATATGTACCACATTTTTTAATCCAGTCCTCTTTTGATGGGCAGCATGGTTGTTTCCAGGTTCTTGCTATTGTGATGAACTAAACTGTACCCCTTCAAGATTCCTAACCTCCAATGTGAATTTATTTGGATATAGGACCTTTAAAGAGCTAATTAAGGTTGAATGAGGTCCTAAGCATGGGGCCCTAATCCTACATGACTGATGTCCTTATGAGAAAAGGAAGAGATACCAAGGATGCACCCACACAGAGGAAAGACCATTTGAGGACAAAGGAGAAAGTAGAGAGTCATTTGCCAGGCAAGGAGAGAAACCCCAGGAGAGAACAGAACAACCCTGCTGATACCTTGACCCTGAACTTCCAACTGCCAGAACTGCAAGACAATAAATTTCAGTTGTTTAAGCCATACTGTCTGTGGTATTTTGTTATGGCTGCCCTAAAAACGAATACACTCTCTCAATCATCAGTAGAACAAGTAATCAGAAAATAAGCAAAGACACAGAAGATCTGAACAACATTATCAAACAGCTTTACCTAACTGACATTTATTGAATACTTGATTCAACAGCAACGGAACACACATCTTTTCAAGTATATATGGAGTCTTTACCAAGGTAGATCATATTCTGGGAAATAAAACAAACCTAACTAAATAACATATTCAAGTCATACTAAAAATGTTCTCTGACCACAATGGGGTTAAATTTGAATTCAGAAAAAGAAAGATCTCTGGAAAATTCCCAAATATTTGGAAACTAAATAACAAACTTCTAAATAACCCGTGGAATGACACATCATAACAAGTTGGGTTTAAGCTCGTAATACAAGGTTGATTTACCATTCAAAAATCAATCAATAAACTAAAAAAGAAAACCGCATAGCTTTCTCAACAAAAAAAACCACTGACAAAATCCAACCTTCATTTCCGGATAAAAACTCTTAGTCACACAGGGATACAAAGGAATTTTCATAACTTGATAAAACATTTTTATGTAAAACCTGCAGCAAACATTATATTTAATAATAAAACACTGAATGCTTTCCTTTTAAGCTCTGGAATAAGACAAAGATATATGTAATCAACACTTCCATTTAACACTATTCTAGAGTTTGGGGTTTTTGTTTTTGTTTTTTTGTTTTTGAGTCAGAGTCTCACTCTGTCACCCAGGCTGGAGTGCAGTGGCATGCTCACAGCCATCGCAGCCTAGATCTGCTGGGCTCCGGCAATCCTTCCGCCTCAGCCTTCCAAGTAGCTGAAACTACAGGCATATACCACCACACCCGGCTAATTTTTGATTTATTGTAGAGATGAGGTCTCCCCAAGTTGCCCAGGCTGGTCTCAAACCCACGGGCTCAGGCAATCCTCTTACTTCGGCCTCCCAAAGTGCTGGGATTATAGGTGTGAGCCACTGCACCTGGCCATAAAGTTTCTAACTGGTATAATCAAGCAAGAAAAGGAAATAAAAAGCATCCAGTTTGAAAAGAAGTAAAGTTGTTTTTTGTCTCTGATGACATGATGGTCTATGTAGAAAAATCTGATAAAATCTACAAAATATTTCTAGAATTAACAAGTGAGTTTAGCAAGGTTGAAAAATATACAAACTCAGGGCCCGGCATAATGGCTCACTCCTATAATCCCAGCACTTTGGGAGGCTGAGGTGGGAGGATCACTTGAGGTCAGGAGTTTGAGACCAGCCTGGGTAACATAGCAAGACCTTGTCTCTCCTAAAATAAAATAACCAGGTGTGGTGGCACATGCCTGCAGTCCCAGCTACTCAAGAGGCTGAGGTGGAAGGATCACCTGAACCCAGGAAGTTGAGTGCAGGCCCCTGCACTCCAGCCTGGGCAAGAGTGAGACCTCCACTCAAAAAAAAAAAAAAAAAAAAACTCATTGCATTTCTATATACTAGCAATGAATGTTCAGAAATTGAAATTCAAAAACGTTACCACTTATAATGGCATTAAAATTTTAAATACATTGAGATAAACATGACAAAAGCTGTGAAAGACCTACATATAAACTAAAAATTACAAAACTGCTGAAGGAAACTAAAAAAGACCTGAATACTTGGAGAGATATATTGTGTTCATAGGTCACAAGACTCAATATAATTCAGATGTAATTCTTCCCAAATAATCTATAGATTCAACACGATCTCAATCAAAATCTCAGAAGGCTTTTTTAAGATAAAAAATTGCAAACTGATGCTAAAATGCAAGTATAAATTCAAGGCACTTAGGATCGCCAAAACAACTGTGAGAACTACACACAATTGTGTATGCAATTTGATACATTTTCTAACATATTTAGAAAATCTGGCTTCAGTGTGAAAACACAAACTGAGTGTCAATTAAAATGTGCTCTCGGGAGTCCAATAAAACCAAAGAATATAGCGTTTTGAGTGAACACACTGAATTCTCATTTTTAACAAAGATAGTTCTCCCTTGAGATCTGATTACTCTCTCTTTCAAAGGGAAAGCACACACTACACAGACCTCTTTGTGGCCAATGGCAGACATAACTAGCCAGTTTTGGCTATTGTCCCCAGTTAGCCTGAGACTCCTGAGTGGAGAACTCCATGAGCTGTTACCAATGGATTGGATTCAGCAGAGGTCCCATCCCAACGTGCCACTCTAACTCTAAAATATGCTTCAGGACCATTGCCATCTGCTATTCAAGCTATCTGGAATGCTGATAACTTGTATTTTTCTGTGGTGACCATTTCTAGTCCTATTCTCTCCCAAGTCCTCCCTGACCACTTCAAGTTCTTCTGCAGTCCTGTAGCAGTCCTGTCACTTAATGACAAGGCATCGTCTTGTCTTTTTACTATTCTGGTCAAGACTGTCAAATAAGAAAAAGTGTCCTGAAGGAAGCAGAAGCCTTCACATAGGTACTGTCACCTGCAATACAAGTTCTGTGGCTCTGGGCATTTCACATCTTCTCTTAAATAGAAAGGGTATTCTCCTGGCTCCTAACAGAGTTATTGTTAACTGATCAAATGGTATACCATGTATCAGTTCATAGGAATCACTAGAGCATTTTTTTTTTTTTAAAGAAAAAAAACACCTGGCCTAGGCTCCAGCCCAGATATCAGATTACAGGGAGGTGGAACTACAATAAACAGAATGTTTTCCACCCCCTACCCTCACAACTCCACACCTTATTACCAAAATTCTAATCGGCAGCCAAGACTGAGAAACACCACTCATAGAGAGACTGTGTAGCAGCAGACTGTACTACAAGGATCTGGATGTATTTAAAGCCACTGTTATTATGTACTTGTCCCTATGTTTGTGTCTGGTTTTTTCAAAGGAGATTGCAAACTTTTGGTAACAGAGGTTGTGTATTCAATGCCCTGCAAAAGAAGGATAACAATGCAGCTAATTATGAAGTTCATGACATTAGCAGGGAGCTTCTGTGTCATTACTGTAATCATCACTTCTGCACTTGGGGATGGTGAGTTGCAAAACAGAGACCACACAGCCAATGAATGAGGCACAGGCAAAGGCATTCAAACATGTGACAAGCACAGCCTTCCTCCAGAACACCCCAGCTGGACATATTTCTCCTCTCTTATATTGCAGTTATTTGTGTATATGCCTTCTCTCCTGTGTTAGATCGCAGTTTCCTGGATGCAGGACACAGGCCCTACCCGGCGCCTGGCAGACAGTGGACCACGCATCCTAAATCAATATTTGTTGCCCCACTGAATTGGCCATAGTCTGTGGGCCAAGGAAAGATACTGCAATCTTTTATTCCTTACAAATACCTTTATTCCAAGCAGGGAGAAAGAGGCACTGTTTCCTTCAGTTTTCTTGCCCACTGGTTCACAGTTAGAAGACTCAAAAAAGGAAACAGCAGATGCACTGTCGTGAGGTCACAGCCATTTCGGCTGCGGGCTCGGGAGGCGTTCAGTTAAGATAGTGTAATAACATCTGCTCACGCTTCATCTGAACATAACATCTCTATTGTGAAATGAGACTAGACGGGATTAGACTGCCCTTGTTTTCACCTGATACTGCGCTTTCATTCCTCCCAAAGGGCGAGAGGAGGCAGCAATGCTGAAGCATTTAGCAGGCTCAGTTAAGGAATCTAAATTGCACTTAATTGTTAGGAGCAAAACGTTGGGAACGGGTAGAGAACAGGCTACAGTTCCACAAGGACTCCCTGAGGGGGACACAGTAATTAGTGCTAGTCGTGATTGTGAGGTCTCTTTTGAGAAAGGGAAAAAAAATCTCTGCAAAATCGAGCAGGGAGGCTCCACGTGAATGCTCCACTCTGCCGAAAGGCAAAACCACAGGGACCTCGCCCTAGGCGCCGCCCCCCCTCCCGCCCCCGAGCCCAACCAAAGGTCGCAGTGGCAAAATGGTTACACACACAAAAGTGCAAGGCTCCAACTGCAGCACAATCCCTGCTATGTTTACTTTACAGGAAATATCCAGCTCCACCATAGCAAGGGGGTTTAAGTGGGCATTTAGGCACCTGGGAAACCAGAGGCATTCTAGGGAGGCAGATTCTGGTCAAAACACAATCCCAGCTCAACTTCACGCTGAAATTCAACAGCCAGGAACACTTCCGGACCTCGAAGATGTTTCCCATCCACAGGGGGCCGGTACCTTAGGCAGCAGAGACACTCTCCACACACAACACACGTTGTTCCCACACTTCCAAGCAACTGCCTGCGGCCGCTAAACTTTACACGGGAATGCAGCGCCAGCTGACATTCTGACAACTTCTCACCCCGCAGAACCTCAGGAGAGTTGTAGGGAAACAAATGCAATAAATGCCTGGTCGTGAGGCTTAGAAAAAAGGCGGCTGAGCCTAGCGGAGAGCCACCCAGCTCTACAAATTCAAACACCATGCAGGACGGTCCTGTGGACCACAGAGGGGACAGAAACCCAAGCAGTCCCTGGGGACCGTAGTCTTCCTACTTGCCACATATTCCCCACATCCGTGCCGCGCCAAAACGCCCGGTTACCTTTGCGAGAAACGCGCGGGCAGCAGGTCTGCGCAATGGCCAGTGTCCCACTTCCACTCCAGGGAAGGGATCCAAGGAAGCGGTTTAAGAGGCAGATGGGTTAGAAAGAGCTAAGTCTAGACTGTCTCCCACTTTCACGTGGGCCCACTCAGGGGCCGCCCCCACTAGGCAAAGCCCCCTGGCCCTCTCTCTCCTTGCCCTGCGCGCGCACACGCACCCACGGGCACACTTGGCCGCACAACCGCATCCACGCGTGCACACCCGGATGCGCGCTCGCCAGCACACACGCGTGGACGTGCACACACCGACGTAGGCGCACTGACAAGGGCACACGCGCACACGAGAGTGCACATACGGACACACGAGCG